>NW_028261393.1:11025335-11292835 GCF_051295495.1 Thamnophis sirtalis | reverse complement strand
GAGCCCTGTCCTTGGTGCTGAACCAGGACTTGGAACTGAGTGAGGTTGGCTGTCTTGTAGCAGAGCTCAGCCAAACGATAAACGCAATTTCCAGAGAAGTCAAAGTGCTGCCCATCGAAGGTGATGTAATGCAGCTGGCCCAGGGTAGTGCAGGTTCCATAGAAAGTTGGGTGGCACTTCCTTACGCCGTTAATCACGTGGCACCCCTCTCCTCCCCTGCAAGCGGATCTGTGGCAGGCCACCTTCCTGTCTCGTGGGTTGCACATGCACTGCAGGTGGCACTCTTGATCCCCCCAAAACTGCTCGCTGGGAGCATAGATCTGCCCGTGATAGTCGCAGCCACAGTGCTCTTTGGGAATGCATTTACCACCGTCGAGCACGTAGCCCGGCTTGCACTGACAGGTCTCCATGCAGGGCAGGCGGCATTTCTTTGGCGCCTCAGGGTCTCTGCAAGTGGCAGGACAGGCTGTGCCGCAGGCCATGTGCTGGCTGTGGTCAGGACAGAACAAGGCTGTAGGAGGAAGAACAAACAGGGTTAGCGATAGAAGAGCTCTTGGAGAAGAGCTCATCTTTGGTGGCTAATAGAAGGGAACAAAACAGAGAAGATTCCTAAGTTGTGGAGTGCCTCAGGAAAGGGATGCTTCACCCTAACAGAAAACAGATTAACAGAGATGGAAGGGACCTTGTAGGTCATCTAGTCCAACCCCCCACCCAAGCATTTTTTGACAAATGACAGTCCAATCTCTTTTTGAAAGCCTCCAGTGATGAAGCTCCCACAACTTCCAAAGACAACTTTTGTTCCATGGGTTGAAATTTCTCCTTATTTCTAGGATATGAATCTCTCCTTGATCAGTTTCCATTCATTATTCCTTGTCTAGCCTTCAGGTGCCTTGGAAAATAGCTTGTCCCCCTTCTCTCTGTGGCAGCCCCTCAAATATTGGAACACTGCTATCATGTCTCCCCTGGTCCTTCTCTTCACTACACTAGCTATGCCCACTAGCCATGCCACTACAATAACCATTCTTCATATGCTTTAGTCTCCAGTCCCCTAATCATCCTGGTTTAATATAATACATAATACCTTCTTGTTTAATATCTAAGTTATCCATCCACATGGAGTCAGATATTATTGTTATGCTGGTGATACTTAACTATATATTTAGGCCCTCAGTTGACTAAGTAATTCTATTGAGGCCTTGATCCAATGTCTGGAACTGTTAGTGTCTAGATGGGGAGGAATAGGCTTTAAAGCAGGAGTGTCCAATTATCGCAAACCTTAAGCTCTGTGGACTTCAACGCCCAGAATTCCTCAGCCAGGCAATCTGGCTAGGGAATTCTGGGAGTTGAAGTCCATAGGTCTTAAAGTTGACAAAATCCCTGCTTTAAACTCAAGCCTGACCTCACCGAATTAAGGTTCTTAATGGTTCTTCCATTACTGGAGATTCTCCATATTTGGTTTTGAATGGTATGGCACTTCCTCAAACAGAACCCCTGTGCAATCTGGGGTCCTCCTGGACTCCCAGCTCCTGTTCTAAGAGCAAGTGGCAGCTGTGACTAGCAAAGCTTTTACACAGAGTTATCTGTTGCCCCAGAGCCGAGGTGGCACAGTGGTTAAATGCAGCACTGCAGGCTACTTCAGCTGACTGCAGTTCGGCTGTTCGGCTGTTCAAATCTCACCGGCTCAGGGTTGACTCAGCCTTCCATCCTTCCGAGGTGGGTAAAATGAGGACCCTGATTGTTGGGGGCAATATGCTGACTCTGTAAACCTCTTAGAGAGGGCTGAAAGCCCTATGAAGTGGTATATAAGTCTAACTGCTATTGCTATTGCTATAAATGCATTCTTTCCAAACCAGAAATTCCTTTTCTTAGTCACTCAACTTGTATGAGTGCTCTCCTCTACCTGGAGTTACTCTTGAACATTCAGAAATTACATTTGGTGCAGAATTACAGTGGCTATTATGTAGTGGATAGTGTATTTTTCGGATTATAAGGCGCACCAGAGTATAAGATTTTGAAGAGGCAAATTTTTTAAAAAAGCTTTTGCACTCTGCAGATCTCCCAAAATCGGCCCATATTTTTTTGCGAAAATGGGCCTGTTTTTTGTCAAAAAAAGGGCATGCATAGCCTTTTGGAGGCTTATAGAGTACTCCTGGGGGCTGGGGGGACAAAAACAAGCAAAATTTGGCCCGTTTTGTGCTCATTTCTGCCCTCCCCAGCCCCCAGGAGCACTCTGGAAGCCTCCTAAAGGCTATGCATGGCCATTTTTGCAAAGGTGGAGGGGTTTCAGGAGGCCAAAAATGCTGTATTCATTGTATAAGATGCACCCAGATTTTCAGCCTCTATTTGAGGGGAAAAGATGTGTCTTATACTCCAAAAAATACAGTATTGTGTAGGCTATTATGCAGTCAATAGGGAAACATGATTCACTTAACCACGTTGCTAACTTAACAATTGCAGTGATTCAGTTAACAGTGATGGGAAGAAGAAAGGGCCTAAAGTGTGGAGTACCCTTGTGGAGTACCATGTTTAAGAACACTTGCTAAGCAACCAAAGACATGGCTTTTTGCTGGCCTACAAGTCCAGATCCCAAGTCACCCATTCTTATATAGATTGGCTGCTTCTCTGGCTGTCTTTTCATCATCACTCTTCCCCATCCATCTTAATATAATCAGTGTTCTTATTCTCTGATCATTTTTTTCAGCAGCCCATCAACTCATCTCTTCTGAGAACCGTTTCCTTTTAAACGTAATGCTGTAGTCAATCTCTATTCCATTTACCTGCAACATCTGTCTGGCTATACATATATGCAACACTGATTTATCACACCCATTGCAATCCGGAATGACAGTCCCCCTCCTCCTGTCAGCGTAAACTAGTGGGAGCCCTGTCTCTATAAATCCCAGTCTCTACTCACGGCAGCCAGCATGTTTCCTCCAGGCAGATATGGCCATCCCTTCTCTCTGACAAGCATCAGCGTACGTCTTCAGGGCCCGGCACAAAATCTGCTTGTAACCCTCAAAGGCACACAAATCAGTCACACAGTCATTCAAATATGGCTTGGGATCAATCAAGGCATGGCAGCGATGGAAAGGACCACTCCTGTGTTGAGTGATCACACCACACGAATTTTCTGTGTTGTATCTGGCGGCCAACTCCGTGGAACACCGCGGGCACCTGTCGTGGCAGCCGTGTCTGCAAGCTTCATCTCCATCTTCCACTTTCCAGCTCCTGCCCAGTTCCACAGCGTTGGCGGCCAGGCTCCCTGAAGGGGTAGTAAAGTCGTCGTTGGGATCTCCGTTGTAGTTGCCACAAAGGCCACAAATTTGGCTTTGAAAAGCTGTGGTGACCTTCACCACTAGGTAATAGTTCCAGTCGTAGTAAACCTTCAGGCCAAACACTGTTTCGATCACCAGTTGGTTTCCTCGATGGTATAAGGAGGCCATCCCGTTGTGTAAACTTACCGGCAGACGAGAGCGCACGTGGTTGATCTAGAAGAGACAAAGGCCGGTGATCCTTGTTTGTTTTCGAGATTACATATTTGACAGATGAATGGGATGGCAACAAAACAACGGTTCCACCACATAACCGCGGTAGACTAAAGCGCGCTCGACGAAAGTGCGTACCTGACGTCATCACAGCGCGACGAAAACATCACGCTGTGAGCGGTAAAGTTAAAATTAATGCGAAAACCTTACCCTAACCCCCCCAAACCTAACCCTAAACCTAACCCTTAACCTAACCCTAAATCTAACCCTAAACCTAACCCTTAACCTAACGCTAAACCTAACGCTAACCCTAAACCTAACCCTAACACTTAACGTAACCCTAAACCTAACCCTAACCCTTAACCTAACCCTAACCCTAACCTAACCCTAAACCTAAACCTAAACCTAACCCTTACCTTTACGTGAATCGGCTTGCTTTAAAAGCGCTTTTTAAAGTGCCCTTTTTTCTCCGCGGTCGTATTTGTCGCGCTGCTGATGATGTCAGGTACGCGCTTTAATCGGGCGCGCTTTAGTGGACCGCGGTTTTGTCGTGCCATGCAAAACAACAAAGCAGCTCGTGAATTGATTTCATTTTCAGAAGTGTTTAAAAAAAGATAATGGAACCTTAATAAGGTAAAGATAAAGGTTCCCCTCGCACATATGTGCGAGTTGTTCCCAACTCTAGTCAGCAGTGGTCATCTCCATTTCTAAGCCGATGAGCCAGTGCTGTCCAAAGATATCTCTCTGGTCATGTGGCCAGCATGAATAAATGGTGAAGGCACACAGAACATTGTTACCTTCCCACCAAAGGTGGTCCCTATTTTCTACTTGCATTTTTTATGTGCTTTCAAACTTCTAGGTTGGCAGAAGCTGGGACAAGTAATGGGCGCTCACTCCGTTATGCGGTCCTAGGGATTCGAACCGCCGAACTGACGACCATTCTGATCAACAAGCTCAGTGTCTTGGCCACTGAGCCACTGCGTCCCTCTTAATAGAACTGTTAAAATGGAAGAGCAGATGGACATTTTGAGAGTTAAACCTCAAAATGATCCTTCTTGTCTAACTTCTTGTTCCCATAGAAAACCACTAGATGTCTGTTGGCATCCCAGAAGAACATCTTCAGTGATATGCTGACCCAATTTTTTTTATCAATAAGGAAGATTGATTTATGATCCTCCTCCTAACAATTGGATTACTTACACACACAGGTAGTAAAGTCTGTTGTACTTTACTGTTGTACTGTGCCGAGGTGGCACAGTGGTTAGTGTGCAGTACTGCAGGCCACTTTAGCTGACTGTGATCTGCAGCTCAGCGGTTCAAATCTCACCGGCTCAAGGTCAACTCAGCCTTCCATCCTTCCGAGGTGGGTGAAATGAGGACCCGGACTGTGGGGGCAAGTTGCTGACTCACTTTGCTAAATAAATTTGTAAACTGCTTAGAGAGGGCTGAAAGCCCTATGAAGCGGTATATAAGTCTAATTAATAAATAAATACTATGAATGCAGAACATTGTCCCAATATCTAATATCTTCAGGTTAAAAGGGAGCTCATTACTAATCGATGGATGAGATCCTAGAGGGCTAGAACTGGTCAAAACCTACCATGCTGAGCCAGTATATGAATGAAATGTCATGGTTTGTTTTCAGCTATAATTTAAGAATATTAAGAAAAGCTAAAGGGCCATATAATCCAGCATTCATTCTGTATTACACAGTGGCCAAATATGTTCAGCAATGGACCTTCCTGTGTAGGACAGGGAGACAATATAAGATGACACAATTGCCTAGACACTAAAACAGAAAACCATAAATCCAGCCCACAACTACTTGGTTCTATGCCAGGCATGTCCAATCATGTGGACTTCAATTCCCAGAATGGCTGGCTGAGGAATTCTGGGAGTTGAAGTCCACAAGTCTTAAATTTCCCAAGGACAACTATAGATTGGACACTCTTGGTCTAAAGCCATGTACTTTTTAATGGCTTAGAGCAGGGGTGTCAAACTCAAGGCCCGGGGGCTGGATCCAGCTTTCAGGGTGCTTAGATCTGGCCCACCAGGCTGCCCTGGAAACAGTGAAGGACTGGCCCATGGTGTCTCTGCCAGCAAAAATTGAGTTTGGGAGGGCCATGGGTGGTTTTCCTGAGCTCCATTTTCACTGGCAGATGGTTGCAGGAGGCCATTGCAGCCCAAAACGGAGCTTGGGCGCATGTTTTCACTGGCAGAACACTTGGACCATCACAAGCATCCCAATATGAGTGATGTTGAGCTGGCCATGCCCCCATGGCCGCGCCCATCAACCTCCCCAAGGTCAAACACAACCCTGATGCAGCTCACAATGAAACTGAGTTTGACACACCTGATTTAGAGTAATGTCCTATTGTCTGTTCTGGCATATGGAAGATTCCAAAGGTTGTATAATTATTAGATTACCAACTTTCAACACTGACCCACCTGCCCAAAAATGTGTTTTACCTGCTTTCTTTTGTCTCTCATGAGCAGAATTTTTATTGGGGACAGCTGAAGTTAAGCACTTTCTGAATGTTAACTGAGGACTTTGGGCAGTTAAGAAATGCAATATTTGAACACCTAAAAAATAAATAACGAAATGAAGAGAAGACGAGAAAGGGAGAAAAGAAAAGAAAAAGGGAGAAAGGAATAATGAGGGTTCTTACTCTGACAAGGCCATACTCATGCTTGATCATGGTGATGCTGGAGTTGTAGATGGTGATGGTGACCTGATTGATGAAAGAGAAAGGGAAACTCTTCTGGCTCTTGGTGAAGATGTGGAAGAACGGCAGGTTGGAGCTGGTATGGCAAGTCTTAGCCACTGTATAAGTGCAGGTACCTTGGAAATCAAAGCTGCGTCCATCAAACGTGTGATAATGGGGCTGACCAGAGGCCCAACATATCGCTTGGGGAGATACAGGAGGAAAACACCTAGGTGAACCATCCACCATTCTACAAACAGTCCCTTCCCAGCATTGAATTGTCTGGCATGAATGGGTAGGGGCCACACATTGGGGCCAACCATTTATAACTTGACAAATAGTCCCAGTTTGACAATGGGCGTTTTCGCAGGAAGTTGGCACAGGAGCGCATCTGGGCCATCCACTGGCCATGTCACAAATAGTCCCAGCAGGACATTGAAACTGGCTACAGGATGGTGTGCTGGGAATGCATTGTGGGCTTCCACCAATGAGTTGACACACAGTTCCCACTTGACATTGCACAGAAGCACAAAGCGTCGAGGATGCTGGAACACAGGTTGGCCAACCATTCACCATCTGGCATGCCATCCCTTGCTTACAGATGGTTCTGTCACAGGAAGATGGAACTGGGACGCAAGTTGGCGATCCGTTGACTATCTCACAAACGGTACCTTCCTGGCAGTTTGAGCTATCGCAGGAGGACAGGATAGGAAGGCATCTTGGCCAGTTATCAACCACTTTGCAAACACTTCCTTCAGGGCAGGTGAACTGATCACATGACAGTGACGTAGGAAGACACCGGGGCAAGCCAGAAACCATTTGGCACATGGTCCCAACACTGCAACTGGCATTTCCACAAGAAGAGGGAATCGGAACGCACTGTGGCCAGCCATTGTGTATTTGGCACACCGTTCCGTTCCTACAATGGAATTGGTGACAAGAGAAGGATCTAGGAAGGCATTTTGGTTGACCTTCATATATCTCGCACACAGTTCCTTCACTGCATTTGAAGTTCTCACAAGAGAGTGCAACAGGGACACATTTGGGCCAACCCTGGCTGATTACACAAACAGTTCCAGAGGTGCACTGAAAATGGTTACAAGAAGGTGAGATGGGGAGGCATTTCGGATGCCCATCATATATCTCACACACAGTCCCTTCACTGCATTTGAGGTTTGCACAAGCGGGTGAGATGGGAACACACTTGGGCCAACCATGGATGATTTCACAAACGGTTCCTTCCGTGCAGATGATGTTAGCGCAGGAGGTGGTGATGGGGACGCATCTGGGCTGCCCTTGAAGTGTCTCACATACGGTTCCTGCACTGCAGTTGAGTTTTTCACAAGGAGAACGGTTGGGAAAGCATTTTGGCCAACCCTCATCAATCTGACAAATGAACCCTTCTTTGCAACGGTAATTGTTGCAGGACAGGGATACGGAAATGCATTTTGGAAGCCCATTGTGTATTTCACATTTGGTCCCTTCCTGACAGTGGACTTTTTCACAAGAGTTCAACATTCGGCTACATCTGGGCCAATCATCAACTAATTCACAAACAGTTCCTTCCTTGCACTCGATTTTATCACAGGAAGCCGGTGTCGGCGTGCACATGGGCCAATCATCAATAATTTCACAAGCGCTGCCATCTTTGCAGCGCAGTTTGTCACAGGTAGGTGGGATGGGAACACACCGAGGCCAGTGATCGATTATTTTGCAAGTGGTCCCTGGTCTGCAGTGGATTTTGTCGCAGGATGCGGGGATTGGAACACATCTGGGCCGCTCGTCCACAATTTCACAAACGGTCCCTTGTTGGCAATAGGTGTGCTCACAAGAGTGAAGTCGTGGAACGCATGCAGGGAGGCCATTTACTTTGTCACAGATTGTTCCACTTTTACATTGAAGCTGGTCACAAGTAGGTGGGGCCGGGACACATTTAGGCCAGCCATCAATTATGTTACAAACAGAGCCTGGCGCACACTCTATTTTCTGACACAAAGACGCCAAAGGTATGCACGTGGGCCATCCATGGACAACCTCACAAATTGTTCCCTCTCTGCACTTATATCTGTCACAAGACAGTGGGATGGGTATGCAGGTTGGTACGCCGTTCACCATTTCGCACACAGCTTGCTCTCTGCAAACAGTGGCCGCACAAGTTGTTGGCACAACCGGAATACAAGTGGGCCAGCCGTTGACGATGTCACAGACCGTTCCATTCTTGCACACAATGCTCTCACAGGAGTGTGGGCGAGGCCTACACGTGGGCCAACTGTTGATCATTTCACAGATGGTTCCCGTTGGGCACTGTACGTTGTTACAGGAGGTGATGGCAGGCACACATCTGGGGACCCCTTCAAGGATCTTGCAGAGTGTTCCTTCTTCACAACGGATCTTGTGGCAAGAGGGCGGGATGGGCACACACGTGGGCTGACCATCTGCCAGCTCACATACGGACCCAGGCCTGCAGTGAATTTGGTCACAGGAGGAAGGGACAGGCAAGCACCTGGGCAGGTGATTCACCATCTTGCATTTGGTACCAGCTTCGCAATTTAAAACTTTGCAAGTTGGACTCGGGATGCATTTTGGCCACCCATCGACCATATCACACATGGTCCCTTGCTTGCATTCAACGTGGAGGCAGGAGGGTGGCAGCGTGACACACCTGGCTTGGCCATCGACCATCTCACACATGGCTCCTCTCTCACACAGGATCTCACTGCACGAGGCGGATGCTGGAATGCACTGTGCCTGGCCGTGCATGATCTGGCATTTGGTCCCATCTTTGCAGTGGATGCTGCGACAGGAAGCCAGGTGGGGCACACATTGTGGCCAGCCATTAATGAGTTCACACACCATTCCTGGGTTGCACGGCGTGTTTTGGCAAGACTTGGGCCTTGGAATGCACTGAGGCCAACTGTTAATAATGGCACAGATGGTGCCTTCTTTGCACTGGATGGCGGCACAGGATTGCGGCACAGGCACGCATTTGGGGAAGCTGTCTGTCAGGCTGCAAATTGTCCCTTCTTTACACTGGACCTGATGACAAGAGGACGGGTAAGGGACACATCTGGGCAAGCCATCGACTATGGCACAGAGCGTCCCTTCTTGGCATCGGACAGAATTGCAGGACTGAGGCTCTGGAAAACACTCCGCCTGGTTGTGGGTAACTCGGCAAACATATCCATTCCCACACTTGATTTCATGGCATGGATCAGGATGAGAGCTCATCGGAGGCAGCAATACTAGAAAAGAAAGAAATTACAGATGATAAGGTAAAGGTTCCCCTCGCACATATGCACTAGTCGTTCTCGACTCTAGTGGGTGGTGCTCATCTCCCTTTCAAAGCCCAAGAACCAGCGCTGTCTGAAGACGTCTCTGTGATCATGTGGCTGGCATGACTAACCACCGAAGGCACACCTCCTCGCGACCAATTAGATCACATAGATTAGGCCTCCTCCGAGTTCCATCTGCCAGTCAGTGCAGACTGGCAACTACGTGGAGGAGAGCCTTCTCGGTAGCAGCTCCGACCCTTTGGAACGATCTCCCCGTGGAGATTCGTACCCTCACCACCCTCCAGACCTTCTGCAAAGCCCTTAAGATCTGGCTATCCCGTCAGGCCTGGGGTTAAAGTTGTAACTCACCCCCACCCGAATGGTATGAATGTTGTGTTCTATTTTAATTATGTATTGTTCTTATGTGTCACTGTTTGTATTCCCTTCCCTATGAGTTGTAAGCCGCCCTGAGTCCCCCCAGGGAAAAGGGCGGCCTATAAATAAACTTTAAAACTAAAACTAAAACACCGAACGCTGTTACCTTCCCACCAATCTCGTCCCTATTTTGCATTTTTACGTGCTTTCGAACTGCTAGGTTGGCAGAAGCTGGGACAAGTAACAGGAGTTCACTTCATTACACGGTGCTAGGAATTTGAACCACTCAACTTTCTGATTGACAAGCTCAGTGTCTTAGCCACTGAGCCACCGCGTCCCTTCACAAATGATATTTGGGGGGAAGTGGGTGGGACAACGCTGCTGCCAGGATAGAAATACTCTGGAAGTTTCAAAGTGTAAAGAGATGCCATTGGGCTGCTTCATAGGACTACAATTTCCCCCACCAACATTCCTCATTTATGTTCATGGAGAATGTGATTTTTTTCAAAGGAAAAAATAGAAAAATCAATACACCTTGAGTTGTAGCTGGACTGCCAGATACAGTATGGCACGGCTGATTAAAATGCTAATGCCCTCCACAGAAATCAGTACGGATGTAATTTGTGTAATGTTAAAAAAGGGTGGCGGGGAGGGGAGTGAACCCTATTTATATCTAATTCTGACTGAAAAGCAAATTAAAATGATTCTGAATTAAATAATTCTGAATTAACATTTTATTTCATTCCCCTTAGACGGCCTCCATTATACGGAGCTGGGGAAGAAAAGGATTTGCTTTGCCAGGTGGTGGAGCAGGCAACGTTATAAAAAGGAGGGAGAAAAAAGACATATTCATCGCCGGGACAACAACGTATTTGCATACCGGATAGAGCTGCAATTTTTGATTTACTGAATTGCTGGAATACATTAAGGAACAAATATTTGGTGCTTTCGTGCTATTTACACAGACTTGGTAAAAATTAGCCTCTGGTTGCTGCCTGCCTTAAGATTATAAGGGTCCATCCGTTCATTTTCCTTCCTTCTCCTTCTTACCAGTGCAGCAGAATTTCCCAAACTTGGCCAGTCATCGGAACTATCAGTTCGCCGAACCAGACGTAAAATTAACATCAGTTTGCCCAAACCAGTCCAAAATGGCTGAATCCCACCCCTGGTGCCATCTCTCATCCTTGGCTATATCACCCTAAGATTCCAGTAAGAGTACTCTAGAAATCCTGTTCCCAAGGTGTGGAAGGCCACAATTTACCAAACATGGAAGGCCTGAAGAAGCATTGCTAAGATTGGCTGTCAAAATAGCTATTTCTGCTGACTGCCGGCTGCCTGCAATTTGGCAGTTCGAATCCCACCAGGCTCAAGGTTGACTCAGCCTTCCATCCTTCCGAGGGGCTAAAATGAGGACCCAGATTGTTGGGGGAAAGAAGCAGACTCTGTAAACCGCTTAGAGAGGGCTGGAAACAGTGGTGGGTTTCAAACTTTTTTAGAACCTCTTCTGTAGGTGTGGCCTGCTTTGTGGGAGTGGCTTGCTGGCTTTGTGACTGGTTGGGAGTGGCTTGCCGGTCATGTGACCGGGTGGGCATGGCCAACTTGTAAAATGTGGTGAAACTCACTTAACAATGCTCTTGCTTAGCAACCAAAATGTTGGCTCAGAAACTCTGGCATTTGAAGCATACAAGTCTTAAAGCTGTCAAGTTACAAGACCCTTGCACCCCTAACCCTTTAGAAAAATAAAACCCCAGGGGTGTTCAAACTTGACAGCTTTAAGACTTGTGGACTTCAACTCCCAGAATTCCTCCTCCAGTCATGTTGGCTCAGGAACTCTGGCATTTGAAGCAGGCAAGTCTTAAAGCTGTCAAGTTACAAGAACCTTGCACCCCTAACCCTTTAGAAAAAAAACCCATAGGGATGTTCAAACTTGAAAGCTTTAAGACTTGTGGACTTCAACTCCCAGAATTCCTCCTCTCACTCTTCATCTTGATGATGTGCGGACGGGCGGTGGGGGGGAGGGAGCTGGAACCAGTTCTAAACGGCACTGTAGATTTGTGGAACCTCTTCTATAGAAGAGGTTAGAACTGGCAGGAACCCACCTCTGGCTGGAAAGCACTGTGAGCGGTATATAAGTCTAAGTGCTATTGCACACAGATTAGTGCAAGATGGCAGCTAAGCTAATGTTCAAGCGGGAGTTTACTTTACTTACAACCAATCATTTAGTGACTGTTCAAAGCTAGAACGGCACTGGCTTCTATGTATCTGAATTTACAACCTAAATGCTGGAGATGTGATTGTGTGGATGCCACATATTTTCACATATGGTGGACTTGCAAAAAGGTTAAAGCATTTTGGATAAAAATGTGGTGGATTATGCAAAATGTTCTTAAAAAAAGAATAAAGTTTACCCCTCAGTTACTTTTGTTAGGTATAATTACTGATTGTACAGTTGTGGAGATTAATTTGATTTTGCATTTAATAACTGCAGCTAGATTGTTGGTGGCACAATACTGGAAGAAGGAAGATTTGCCTAGTATTCAAGAATGGACATTGAAAGTAACAAACCTAGCTGAGATGGCTAAAATATCTGCATATCTTAAGGACCATTCAAATGAGAGATATAAACTGGAGTGGAAAAGATGGACTGATTACACTCAAAATAAATATGGGACTAAGAAATTTCAGATAGCTTATGATTAAAGACCAGGAATGATATAAATTGTCTAGAGCTAGTCTAGCAAGGAGGAGCTAAAACTCAATTGAAAGATGTTATTAACTATCTTTTTTTCTTTTTAAGTGTATTTTAGATTCTTTTTGTTAAAGATTTATACCCTGTATTGGTTCTGGGAAGTCGGGGGGGGGGGAGGGGAGAAGGTTGGGAGGGAAGGGGAGGGGGAGGGGAGGGAAGAAAATATTTGTAAAATTTTGTTTTTCAAAATTTTCATTAAAAAAAAAAGTTAGAACGGCACTGGAAAAAGTGACTTGCGGTTATTTTTTTCACATCACCATTGCAGCATCCCTCTGATCACATGATTAGATTTCAGATGCTTGGCAACTGGCTCCTACATATGGCAGTTTCAGTGTCCTGGGGTTGTGCGATCCCCTTTTACGACCTCCTGTCAAGCCAAGTCAATGGGGAAGCCCGATTCACTTAGCAACCGGGTTACTAAGTTAACAACTGCAGTGATTCACTGAACCATCGAGGCAAGAAAGGTCGCAAAATGAGGCAAAACTCACTGAACAACTGCCTCCCTGAGCAACAGAAATTTGGTGCAGGCAGAATTGCGATTTTTCTATTAAATACATTTCTTAGTGTTTAATAAACATTGTGTTGTCCGGGTATTTCATTTGCTTAACAATACAAAGTACATTCTTAATCCCTATCCTCTTTTTTTCCAACCATTGGTAAAATAAACTCCATGTATGATAATATTCTACATCCTCTTTCTTTTTAATTTTCAGTGTCCATATTTCAATACTGAAATATGTGTATGTGACCCATAATACACTTTGTTTTGCTTTCCCATGGTCCACTGTTAGCACAATGTACCACAATTTTGCCTGCCTTGTTTCCCATGAATTCCTACAGGTATTCCTTAGTTAACAACAATTGAAATTTCTATCACTAAACGACATGGTCAAAATGTATGGTTTTAGGTAACCATACAGCAGTGGTGGGATTCAAATAATTTAACAACCGGTCCTCTGCCCTAATGACCAGCTGGGTAGGCAGGGCTTGGTGGTCTTGTGACTGGGTGGGTGTGGCCAACTCAAGGTCACTCAGGTCGATGGGCGCTTTGCCTTAGCTGTTATAATGTAATAAGGGTTAACCGGAAAGGCAGTTTCTGTAAGCAGGGCAATAAAGATTAGGCTAGAAACAACACCAGAATGTTTCCTTCCTGCCTTCCTTACAGGATTAGCCCTATAAAGTGGGGAAAAACAAAAGGAGATTTCTTCCAACAACCGTCTCTCCGAACTGCTTAGAAAGTTACCAACTGGTTCTCCCGAATAGGTGCGAATTGGCTGAATCCCACCACTGCCATACAGCATAGCAACAGCTATTCTGGTACTCTTGGTTGCTCCCATTAAGCAAATCCCGTTGCTGTCATTAAGTGAGGGTGTTATATGGTTAGCTTTTGTGAGATCCTGCTGGCTTCCATATGGATTTCCAGTAAAGGGTGACTATATGACCACGAGAATGCCGTGACAGCTGGAAATCTCAACACCAGTTGGAAGTATCCCTCGCACAGCACCATCACAAGTTTGAACAACAGCTGAACACGGGGTTATTAAGTTTGGGTAAACCAAGTAAGATAAATCATCCATGTCCCCAAAGTCCTTTCTTTTTTTCAAGAGGCAACTGGATGTTCAGTTTTTTCTTAGAAGACATTTCGCTTCTCATCAGATGGGATGGTGGGGAATGGAAGTCAGAGATGAAGAAGCTTCTTGGATAGGAAGTGAAACTTCTTCAAAGAAAAACTAGAAAGTCTAGTTGTCTCTTGGGGAAAAAAGGTTCTTCCTCACAAGTACGTGCAAAGTCGTTCCCGACTCTAGGGGGCGGTGCTCATCTCCGTTTCAAAGCCGAAGAGCCAGCGCTGTCCAAAGACATCTCTGTGGTCATGTAGCCTGCATGACTAAATGCCAAAGGCGCATGGAACGCTTCAACCTTCCCACCGAAGGTGGTTCCTATTTGTCTACTTGCATTTTTACGTGCTTTCGAACTGCTAGGTTGGCAGAAGCTGGGACAACTAACGGGAGCTCACTCCGTTACGCGGCCCTAGAGATTCGAACTGCTGAACTGCCGACCTTCTGATAAACAATCTCAGCGTCTTAGCCACTGAGCCACCGTGGGGGGGGGGGGGGGGAGAGAAGCACCTTTAGGGACAACCATGACCTGGATGACTGAGGATCTCCATAGACACGAATCATCAATGATTTTGAGGAACTCGCTTACTTATTCCCCCAAAATATTTAAAATCCAAGAAAACTGTACTTACAGAGCATGACAACCAATGTCTCCAGAAGCCACATTGGGGACATCTTGCAATCTGGAAAGTAAAGCAAGAATAAAGTGCATTAAAAATCTCTGGCAGGGACGGGAGGAGCATAATTGCCTTCCCCTCTGATTGTTTTCAACGAGGAAGAAATGATCAGTTTCTAGCAAACGGCAGGGCTAAAAAAAAAAAGAAAAACCTCCAGCTTCCTCACAACGTATTGGGATTTCTTTTGAATAAATGTACTTAAGATTGCTTTCCACTAGCTGTTTCATTTGACAAATGAAATCCCTCTGTGCTTAAGATTATAGACTAAAGTCATATCCGTTGGAAATAAGAACCCGAAAGATATAAACAGAATCCATCTTTGGGTGCAATACAGGTTAGCGGCGGATGAGAAATCGGGTTGATCAGGAAATTTTAGAACAACATACCAATTTCAAACCTGCCAAAATATATGCAGAATATAAATGCACCTGAATGACATTGCTTTTTAAACGTGTTGGGTAGAGAATTGCAAAAGCACACTTTTTGTTCCCATTGAACAGAGTGACAGTGTTGGAAGGGACCTTGGAGGTCATCTAGTCCGACCCCCTGCTCAAGCAGGAAACCCTATACCATTCCAGACCAGGGGTTGGCCAATCTCTTCTTAAAAACCTCCAGTCATGGAAGACCACAAGTTCTGGAGGCAAGCTGTTTCACGGATTAGTTGTTTTTGCTGTCAAGAAATTTCTCCTTAGTTCTAAATTGCTTCTCTCCTTGATTAGTTTCCACCCATTGCTTCTTGTCCTGCCCTCGGGTGCTTTGGAGAATAGCTTGACTCCCTCTTCTTTGTGGCAGCCCCTGAGATATTGGAACACTGCTAACATGTCTCCCCTAGTCCTTCTTTTCATTAAACTAGACATACCCAGTTCCTGCAATTGTTCTTCATATGTTTTAGCCTTTAGTCCCCTAATCATCTTTGTTGCTCTTCTCTACACTCTTTCTAGAGTCTCAGTATTGTGGTGTCCAAAACTGGAAGCATTTCTAGATCTGCACATGCCAAAAATATTTGTTAAGTTAATTTATTTCAGCAAAAACAATAGTCCCCTTAGTGGCTAAGACACTGAGCTTGTCGATCAGAAAGGTCGGCAGTTTGGCAGTTCGAATCCCTAGTCCAGGTCTCCTGTGTGAGCAAGGGGTTGGATTAGATGACCTCCAAGGTACCTTCCAACTCTGTTACTGTTTACTACTAAGGCACCTGAATTAAATTATGGTATTGTTCCATCACCTTGCAAGGACCCCATCCTCCGAGTTATTATTAAGGAAAAGGCTGCACGTTTTCAAGAATTACAGACCCAAAGATATAAGCATTTTTTTTTATCCTGCAGGGGGAAAAAAAAAACAATTCCGTGTCCCAAATGGCACCCTATGAAAATAGAATGCAAAAATTCTTATGTTTGAAATGTGTGCACAGCAACGCATGTAAATATTTGTTGTGCATTTTCCTGCATAAATAGGAGGATGATAATTTACAGTTGGTAAGTCGGAAAAAAAATACCAGCCCAATTGATATTCAATTCCATACAATAATAGGAGTGATTTCGCTCTTTTCATTACAGTGGCATTAATCCTGCATAAAGATTGTTAGCTAAATCCATGCAAACACACACACACACACACACACACAAAGTAGGTGTAAAGAAAACAACCACCCGCCTTCCCCTACTTTCCTTAACTAAGTGCAGCTTCTGATCCTTCTAATTTCGTGGTAGGAAGGAAAGAACCTTTGAACTCGTAGAAGAGAGAGTACATTTTATCTAATATCTTTACAAAAAGATCTATTGTAGATATTTGAAAGGATTCTCTTGAAGGTGCATGCATTTGCATAAATCCTTTACCGTGTTAAAAAACAGTTTTTACATTAAAAGTGAGTTTAAAATGCTCCCAGCATAGCATCTATGTGAGAGAAATAGGTGATGACTTAAGTAGGATCCAGCAGAGTTTTGACCAACATCGAAGAGAGAACAAAAGATCATGGATTTTACAATCAGTTCTCAATTCTTCAGTGCCACTTCTCAATTGATGCTATTTGAGGGCCTCTTTGCATTTTTTTTTTAAAACAACGGATTAGCGAAGAACTGATGCAGTTCGTTAAAATATCTTTCAATGCCTTCTCAATAGGAGCAGTTCTTTGACGTAGCAAAGGAAGGGCACAGTAATTTTACTTGAATAATTGGTGAATTCCAACTCCCTTTTCATTTATTTAAAAAAAAACATACAACGTCCTAATGAAAAAGGAACATAGGAACCAAAATAGATTATAACAAGGACAATGATGACTTGCTTGCCCATTATGGTGGGTTCCATCAGCTATTCATTTAATATAAAGATGTGGAGACTCTAGAAAGAGTGCAGAGACGAGCAACAAAGATGATTAGGGGACTGGAGGCTAAAACCTATGAAGAACGGTTGCAGGAACTGGGCATGGCTAGTCTAATGAAAAGAAGGACTAGGGGAGACATGATAGAAGTGTTCCAATATCTCAGGGGCTGCCACAAAGAAGAGGGAGTCAAACTATTCTCCAAAGCACCTGAGGCTAGGACAAGAAGCAATGGGTGGAAACTAATCAAGGAGAGAAGCAACTTAGAACTGAGGAGAAATTTCTTGACAGCGAAAACAATTAATCAGTGGAACAACTTGCCTCCAGAAGTTGGGAATGCCCCAACACTGGAAGTTTTTAAGAAGATGTTGGACAGCCATTTGTCTGAAATGGCATAGGGTCTCCTACCTAAGCAGGGGGTTGGACTAGAAGACCTCCAAGATCCCCTCCCACTCTTCTTCTTGTTCTCGTTCTCCTTCTCTTCTATTCTTTCCAGCCTTGTTTCTCCTGGTTGAGCTGAATAGTAACTCTCGTAATCCTTTGACACAATCACATAATTTTTCTTGCCCGTTTTCTTCTAGCTTTCCCGACTGCCCTTTTCTTCGACTCAATACACAAGAAACCGCAGACAAAGAATGAACAAATAGGAGAAACAAGGATCTGAAAATAAGATTAGGAGGCTTTGAAGATAAGAACCTGACATCCTTAGAGAAACATGACCTGGGCACAGGCCCAGTGATTCCAGCCCCAATGCTGTTTCTGCTTCTATCACTTTTACAGGATACTCATCAGTATTTTTATCACCTTACAACTCCAAGAAGTCCTCCCAATTAAGTACACTGCAAAGCATGGAGCAGAAAAATGCAACTTTTGGACCATGACCTTCCATGGACAGAGATGTTGGTTAGGGGAATCCGTTGCCTACATTCCTGGGGTGAAGTTGGCCTCATTCTCCTGCATATATAATATGTATTCCCTCCTACCTTGGTTGACTTGATCTTCCCAGACCTTGATCTTGATCTACCTCATTCCTGGCTCCTAGGTGAGAACTTGGGACTCAACGTCTCAGTTTTCTAGGTTTCGGGACCAGAGTCCAGCCAATGAGATAAGGGACACTCCTTGACTTCAAGAAAGGCTGTAGGCGGATTATAATAATTGAAATGGGATACACGGGAACCAGAATTTACTTCTGATTGGTTGCTTCAGAGCCAAAAAAAAAAGTGGGCGCTGGTGGTGACATCAATCTAGCAATAGGGGCAGACTGCCACATGGGGGCAGCCCTAAAATTCAAACCATGTGGGGCTTCCTCTCTATAAAAACCCTTGGGTTTTCTGGACTGTGTGAGCCAGTGGTTAGGATGCTGGGTTAAGAATTAGGAGACTCATATTCAAATCTACCTTCAGCCACATTAGCTTAATGGGGCAAATATTAGACCAGCAGTATCCATGGGTACAGTGGTTTTCTTGCAGACATTTAATGACCCAACTAGGTAACATCATCAGTGCTAAAAGGGAGGGGCGGTTGTAGCATGCAGGAGGAGGAGGAGGAACCTGATACACTCAGGTTGTTTTGTTGCAGAGATTTCATTACCCCACTAGCTAACATAATCAGTGCTGTAAGGGACGAGGTTGAGAAGTTGGGGTGCTCTCCTTCACTTTCACTTTCCCCCCTTCACCCATTCTCCTTCTCCTTTTCCCAGCCAGTGTTGAATTTGCAAAAAACAAAAGACCATCAAATACTTTAAGTAGATTACTCAATTGTTCAACATATTCAGATATGATTATTGTAATGCACTCTACATGGGGCTGCCCTTGAAGAGTGTTCGAAGACTCCAGCTGGTCCAGAATGCAGCTGCGCGAGCGATCGTGGGTGCACCCAGGTACACCCACGTCACACCTATCCTCCGCGAGCTGCACTGGTTACCCATTAGTCTCTGGATTTGCTTCAAGGTGCTGGTCGTTACCTATAAAGCCCTTCATGGCATCGGACCTGGGCATCTGAGAGACCGCCTCCTGCCAATCACCTCCCATAGACCGATTAGATCACACAGGTTAGGTCTCCTCCGGATCCCATCTGCCAGCCAATGCCGGCTGGCGACTCCCTGGGGGAGAGCCTTCTCTGTCGCAGCTCCAGCCCTCTGGAATGATCTCCCTGTGGAGTTCCAGACCCTTACTACCCTCCCGGCCTTCCGCAAAGCCGTTAAGTCCTGGCTGCTCCAGCAGGCTGGGGGGCTCTCAAAATATCCAGCCCCTCGGAAATTGTGACTTGTATATTTTAATATGTTGTTTTTGTCTATTATCCCCCTCCCTTGTTTTATTGTAAGCCGCCTGGAGTCCTTCGGGAGTGGGCGGCATACAAAATCAATAAAACTATAAACTATTTTCTCCTATCCTGGCATGCCTCCTGCTCTCAGAGACAAGATGCTATTAGCCACCAGCTGGGAAATGGTGGGACCTTCTGTCCAATATATCTGAAAGTTATGGATGAAGAAGATCTTCTTTCTCTAAAATCATGCAAAGTTACTCAGAACTCAAAAAGCACTAAGAGAGGAGAAGGGGTCCTTCATCCTTGATCTTTGGCTTAATTCCATCAAGCCTTTACAAGTTAATCCTTCAGATTTCAGGAATTTGGAACAAGGAAGAAAGAAAATACTAGCTATACTTATAGCTTCAGCTTTGGCCACTGCAAACATGCCTTCCTCACTTGATTTTTTATTGTGAACTGAAATCCCCCAGGGATGAAGAGTTTGGACGATCCCTGGGGGGCTAGAGGTAATAATTTTCTTCTCCCCACCAGTTGGAGGCTGACTTGATTTATTTGCCTTTCTCTGATCAGATTCATTAGCCCCATTGTGTCATTCTGCTGTGGGTCAAAGGCAGGATCATGTCACCACCCAATTATGCCTTTTCTTCCCTTTAATTGCTGAGTAAATCAAAAGTGGAGACACAGTCAGGGTGGAATCACTGCCCGTAGATTTATGGCTGGAGTGTCTCCCAGCCTGGAGACTGTTAGACCCAACTCTAAGGTTGATCCATGTCTCTGTGGCAGATCAGCCAGTCCACACCATCCATCTTGGGCACAGGAACAAAGAGAAAATATTACCCTCCGCATGCAAGATGTTTTCTTTTCAATTATATCAAATCATAATTTTTGCAAAAAAAAGTCTCGGGGACCTTTATTGATCTACTTATTTATTATTTAATTAGTTTCTAGGTCACTCCAGTCAGCTTCACAAGTAAAATACCCCAACACATTAATCTACCTTCAGCCGCTGTGTAGAAATCCTGCAACTCTAACCGATGACCATCCTATAACTTACATTCCTCCAGTGGAAGATCATCTGCTATTTAGTAAAGTGGTGTGTTCAAGGCTCAGGTTTTCCCGATTGAAATCTCTCTGTCTCTCGCTCTCTGTCTGTCTGTCTGTCTGTCTGTCTCTCTCTCTCTCTCTCTCTCTGTCTCTCTCTGTCTGTCTGTCTGTCTGTCTCTCTCTCTGTCTCTGTCTCTCTGACTCTCACTTTCTGTCTGTCTGTCTGTCTCTCTTTCTCAAATGACTTCCTTCCCTTTTCTGGTCATCTCCAATTTTCCTTCCCTCTGGAGAAGATAGAACCTCCCTGAAATCAGAGTAGCTTGTAGCACCTGAAGATGGCAGGACCTTCTGCTTGAATCCTAAAGAAGCAGGTTAGGAAGAGTATCATTGAAGCTTCTGAAGGCTGCGTTGGAGGAGATAATAGAGGAAATCAATCAGAGTGTTCCCTTGAGAGGCATAAATGATCCTGTTTTTGGACTCATTGTGCACGATCCAGCTCCCTTGAGAAACCCACAATGCTGGGAAAATGGAAGGAAAGAAAGAAAGATGATGATGATGAGTAGCAACATGGATGGACTAGATTAGAGCAGTGATGGAAGACCTGAAGGCCAGGTTGGGATAGATAGATCATCCTAAAGTTCTCTGTGGTTATTAAGAATTGGCATCCAGTTGATGGCAGGTAACTGATAATTCAATCCAGTCCATCAATCTATGTCCTTCCATCTTTGTGAATTTCCTTTTTTTAATCTTCTACGGGGGACACAAAATGCTTGATGATTTGGACTTTGGATCTGATCTGATTTTCCTATTCTGATAAAGCTTCCATCCTAGGAGTCCTAGGGCAGGAGTCAGCAACCCGTAGCTCTGGAGCTGCATGTGGCCCTTTCATCCCTCTGTTGAGACTCCCTGTTGCCGGTCGGATCTACAAATCCAATTGATAGGGCTTTCATTTAGGACAGAACGCCGCGCTAGGAGGAGACTCTATGGTGAGGGAACTGGACTTCTGGTCAGCAGAGAAAAAAGTACTCTGCCCTAGGGGGAGAATCTATGATGGGGGAACTGGACTTCTGGTTGGCAAAAAGGATGGCATGCTAAGAGGAGACTCTATGGTGGGGGAACTGGACTTCTGGTTGGCAGAGGAAAAAGGATGGCATGCTAAGAGGAGACTCTATGATGGGGGAACTGGACTTCTGGTTGGCAGAGTAAAAAGGATGCCATTAAGAGGAGACTCTATGGTGGGGAAACTGGACTTCTGTTGGCAGAGGAAAAAATACTCTGTGCTAGGAGGATACTTTATGATGGGGGAATTGGACTTCCGATCAGCAGAGGAAAAAGGACACCATGCTAGGAGGAGACTCTATGGTGGGGGAACTGGATTTCTGGTTGGCTCTAGAATTGAATAAGGGGCTTCCGGTTAGGACCTTTGTGGCTCTTTGAGTGTTTAATGTTGCCGGTCCCTGTCCTAGGGGAAATGTCCACATATTTCTTTTTCTTTCTTGGAATCGATTCCTCTTTTTTGTGTGAGCTTATGAAAGAACGTGAGAATGCTTTAGAAGATCCTTCTTCAGATGCGTTCAGCATGCAGAACTCTGCAGGGTACCAGAAGAGAGGAGATGCAGTATATTAAACAAACAACACCAAAGATGTGGTTCTTTTCTGTTTCTTCTTTGTACTCTCTCATTCCTTGATAGATAAAAAAAAACAATAATCATGAAACAGCAATAATTTAAGCATTACTGTTATCAAACATAAGAAGGTGTGGTTCATTGACGTAACAATAACTGAAGAGAGACAAGTTGATGAAAAATAACTAGAGAAAAGAACCATATATCCCAATTTGCAGATTGAGATTATATAGAGAGAAAAACCCACATGTTTTGGGTTGCAATGCCCTGGGAAAATAATCAAATATTTAGAAATTTAAAACCTATTGGAATGTGATTATGTAAAATACTGCTTGGCACAGCATACATTTTATAGCAATACTTCCATGAGTTTTAGGTTAGGATCTTACTCGTTGGACTCAACATCCAGTTGATTAGCCTATGAGAGTCATTTGGATGATGATGATGATGATGATGATGATGATGATGATGATGATGATGATGATGATGATGATAAAAATGCCTCTTTTAAGTGAGCAAGTTAGAAGTTGGCTATTTCCTGCTTATTAGACTGAGCAAACTCTAAGAAGGAGTTTCAGGGATGCTTTCCAATCACAGCAAACAATTTATATTTATGTTTAATATAAATATAAATTTATATCTAGTAAAATAAACCATTTATATTGTTTTTAATTCATTTCCTGGTACAATTCGAAAGCTTATTTGTAACCCAGACTATCACTAAGTGTTGGATCCCTTATTCTTGATGAACGTATTTTATTCTCCTGAGAGCATCTGCACCAAAGACAAATTCCTTGTGTGTCCAATCACACTTGGCCAATTAAGAATTCTATTCTATTCTATTCTAAAGCAGATAATTGGTAAGAGTTCTTCAGAGCTTCGCTGGGGCAAGATTGTGTGTGTGTGTATTTGTGTATGTGTTCTCCTTTTCAAAAGGCGGCAAGTACTTATGAGTTACCTATTGCATCAGGAACAAAAGCTTTGCGATCAGGATGGCAGTTCTTTCAGGGTGCAATTACTGTGGGCAGAGGAGCATGGGAACCTCAACTGGAGCCAGAGCTACGGTGTGCTACACAGCAAGGCACCTGATCACAATGGGGAGCCATGCTTAATTGCAATTTGGAGGGGGCCACCTTGACCTAGTTGGGATCAATGTGTTTTTAGACAATTTCTGCAAGGCTTGAATGTAGAACAATGGGCGAGCTGGACCTTCTGCTCATTGAGTTGTCTGTTCAAAGATGAGAGAGTTCTACCGGTTAAAGAAGGAACAGACAATTGGCCACCAAGTGCCTTTTTTCAATGACTCTTTTGCTTATTCCCATAAGAAGAACAGTGTAGCTGTATTGTTACCCCAAAAGGTAGAGGCAGAATAGAATAGAATAATAGAATTGGAAGGGACCTTGGAGGTCTTCTTGTCCAACCCCCTGCTTAGGCAAGAAACCCTACACCACTTTAGACAAATGGTTATCCAACATCTTCTTAAAAACGTCCAGTGTTGGAGCATTCACATCTTCTGGAGGCAAGTTGTTCCACTGATTCATTGTTCTCACTGTCAGGAAATTTCTCCTTAGTTCTAAGTTGCTTCTCTCCTTGATTAGTTTCCACCCATTGCTTCTTGTCTGCCTTCGGGTGTTTTGGAAAACAGCTTGACTCCCTCTTCTTTGTTGCAGCCCCTGAGAAATTGGAAGACTGCTATCCTGTCTCCCCTAGTCCTTATTTTCATCAAACTAGATATACCCAGTTCCTGCAACCATTCTTCATATCTTTTAGTCTCCAGTCCCCTAATCATCTTGGTTGCTCTTCTCTGCATTCTTTCTAAAGTCTCCACATCTTTTGACAGAAAGCTCTATTGTTTCTTTTGCGGGGGGGGGGGGCGGAATAAATGATTTGATTTTTGTTGAAGACATCCAAAAGAATTAGAATATTCACTCACTGGTCTTATTTCCTTTCAGACAGAAATGAGTAGGGTATTTTAAACGGTGGCAGCAACATCTACAATAATTCAATAGTTTATTTCTGCAGGAAAAGTCTTTTTTTATTATAGAGTTTTAATAGATTTTACAAATATTTCCCCTTCTCTTTCCCTCCCTCCACCCCAACCCTACCCCTCTAACCCTCCCTCCCCCGACTTCCCAGAGCAAAATACAGGGTATAAGCATTTAACAATCATACACTAACATAAGCTAACTATAGCACCCCACCTCCCTCTTGTACTTTAACTCCCCTTTTATTAAGCTAACTTTAGATATGTTGTAACATTCCTTGTTCATTCATTCATAAGCTAATTGAAATTTCTTAGTCCAATATTTATTTTGAATGTAGTCAATCCATCTTCTCCATTCCAGCTTGTATTTCTCATCTGAATAGTCCTTCAAGTATGTTGAGATTTTGGGCATCTCTGCTAAGTTTACTACTTTTAACGTCCATTCTTGAATAGTAGGCAATTCTTCCTTCTTCCAGTACTGCGCCACCAGCAATCTTGCTGCCGTTGTTATGTTCAAAATCAGATTAGTCTCTATAACTGTACAGTCTGTAATTATACCTAGCAAGAACAGCTGGGGAGTGAACTTTATCCTCTTTTTAAAAATATTTTGAATGATCCACCATATTTTTATCCAAAATGCTTTAACTTTTTTATAAGTCCACCATATATGATAATACGTAGCATCAACGCAATCACATCTCCAGCAGTTAGATCGTAAATTTGGATTCATACAAGCTAACTTTTTGGGATCCAAATGCCATCTATAAAATATCTTATAAAAGTTCTCTCTCAAGTTCTGAGCTTGCGTAAATGTTACATTTCTTACCCAAAACTTTTCTCATGTTTCCATCATTATTGGTTCTTCAAAGTTTTGTGCCCATTTTATCATCTTTAACTAACTCTGTTTCAGAAGCTGTTTCTATCAGTATATTACACAACCTTTTTATATGCATTTGACTCTGGTCCCTAATTTGTTTTACCAAATTATCCTCATTTTGTATGATACCAATTTTCTGGTCTTTTTTCCATCTAGCCTGTAACTGTCCATACTGAAACCAGGTTTGAATTACCCTTTCCTCTCTTAATATGTTCAAAGGCTTTAACTGTGGTACACCTCTTTCTATGTTGAGAAGCTCTCTATATGTAATTACATCCTGTTTTTGTTCTATACTTATATTCTCTATCGGGTGTCTAGGTACTAACCACATAGACAGGAAAAGTCTTTGAGGGGGGGGGGGAATGAGCAGATAGCCCATGGAACAGCGTTGCTCATCTCTTGGTGAACTCAGGATGTCTTTTCAATTGCTGGAGAACCACCCATGTGCCGTTTGGAATATTTTTTATATTATTATTCAGACTAAGAGAAAGCCCCAAACAAACAAATAAAACAGAGAAGAAAGTAAATAATGAAGAAAAAAATATCTTGGGAATTTCTTGACGTTCACTTCTTTTCTCTCTCTCCCCCCCCCAATCCTGTAATTGTCTAAATGCTTCCTAAAGAGAAGGTAGGGATTTGCTGCTCTTCTGATTCTCCATTGGTTTGTTTTGGGAGGGGGAGAGGGGGCAGCTCGCTTGCTTTAGAAATTGCCATGTAAGTCAAGGATGCGTAAAGCTGGAAGGTCAAAATTAATGTGGCTGCATCCTTCCTCTTTATCCATCTACCAGTCGTGTATTGTTGTTTACTGCACGCCCACTGGATATTGGAAAGCATTTTCATCCCTTTGAAATAAAAATCCTGCCGCTGTTGACCTCCCCCCCCCAATCAAGACTTCTGAAAACTGAAAGACCAGTTTCTCACAAGGTTGGAGTAGGAAGCAAGAAAAATATAATGCAGACTCCCTAAAGAGGCACACAATGGTTAAAAGAAGAAAATCTCCAAATCTGTATGCCCAAACTTACAACGTATGTAGCTTGACTTCGACTTTTGTCAGAGTGTGTATAGTGTGGACTAGTATTTTGAGACAAACCAGGAGCAAAACACAGTACCCAGGGGTTTTGTCTTTCAAAAAGTGGTTTATATACAAGACTTATATATACATACATACATGTGTCAGGCACATTCTAGGCAATCAATCAATCTTCAACTCTACATGGAGAACTACCATGGAGATAGATACATGAGGAGAGAGATAGAGGAGGAGTGAGAGATACACTCTCACATAGCCTCCTTTATATAAGCTGTTTCTTAAAGTGGCAGTAACCCTGCTGACTCATACTCATTTCATCATCTCCGTTTATAGCCTTACAGGAAACTGATGAGCTATTAAATTGCCATTAGCCTGACAACTTTCTTGTTCAAAAAATGTTGAGTCATCAAGAAACAACTATCCCTGCTGGTAGGTGACACTTGATTTGGATACCTGCAAATCACTGTCTGTGCTATGATTTGGTACATGGAAGGAATGGAGCAAAACATTTGGCCTTCTTGGTAACCTTTGATTCATGAGAAGATCCCTAACATAATGGTTGAAGGCCCAATTTCTTTCATCCCCGAAGGAAACTACAGAAAGATGCTATCAAACTACAGAAAGATGCTATCAAACTACCGAAAGATGCTATCAAACTACAGAAAGATGCTATCAAACTACAGAAAGATGCTATCAAACTACAGAAAGATGCTATCAAACTACAGAAAGATGCTATCAAACTACAGAAAGATGCTATCAAACTACAGAAAGATGCTATCGAACTACAAAAAGATGCTATCAATTGTGTTCTAAGTCTACTGCCCATGTTGCTGAGGTCATTCTGTGGTAGAAATTATGCTCTCAGATGTTTCAGATATTATTTCCCCAAGTTTCAGAGAAGGTGCTCCTCATCCTTTACAGAAAAAAGTTCCTTCATTCAGCAGAACTTCCTTAAAATGGAGGGAGCTGGGATCGCACTAGCCACAATTAAGGGTCTTACTCAAAAAACAGGCAGGGATCCATTTTTGAAGAGGGTTTCAGGAGCTTTAGGATGTGAACTGGGTACCTTAAGCATGTACAGTAGAAAGCTTAAGGTTTTGACTATAACCTTCCAACACTTAAATGCAAAACAAAGTCAACTTCATATGCTCACCTAATCTGGAAGTTCTGGAATCAAGCTATTTTGGGGGCTGCAGAACAGATACTGGAAGTGTACCTCTAGCCACCAGGCAACACTTCTTCCATCCCTGCTCTAAAAGCGTGCACACATTTCTCGAATTCAGCTAAGGAGCCGTTCCTGTGTTTTTGTGGATGGTGGCTCACACCATGGACAGTGATTTGGCGGGAGGGGGGAGGGCGGGAGGAGGGAGGAGGGGAGGGCTAAGAACACTGCAGCAGAAACAGCCCAGCAGAGGGCACTGTTTGTCTACTATCAAGAAAGTGCCTTTCTTTAACTGCAGAATGCAATAAGGCACAATTAGATTTCTTGAGGTTTTTTTACACTGCAGTGAAATGTCCTCATTGCAGGAATCACTTGGAGAATATGAATTAACTGCAGCTTTATGACTGAGTAGCAGTTGTGGCTAATAAATATGGAGGAGCTTTTTGGCATGCCTGGCATTTCTGCTTTCCTTTCCTTTTCAATGTTATTACGTCTCTGCTCTCTTTTGCTGCGCTCCGCTCCCCTCCCGCTCCATCCCCATCTCAGTATCCCAGTATTTCCTTCCCAAGGACTTTTAAGGGTCTTCCTTCCTTCAGTCTTCATAAGCCTAGTAATAGGAAATTGTGAAGGGAGAATGATTGGCTTAAGATTGTTTAGTACTGCAGGGCTCAGAATTTAATCTTGGATGGGCTACACCTTACACTGGAGCAGCCGCAATTAAATATGACCTTGATTTGTCTCTTTGCTAAAGGCAAACAAAACAGAGCCAGCAAAAGAACTGGCAACTCTGCAGAGAAAGAGGCCCAAAGTGGTTCCTGAGCAATGACGGTGAGACTTTAAACCCCAACCTTGGCAACTTTAAGATACTTGGACTTCAACTCCCAGAATTCCCCAGGCAGCATGGGAATTAATGGAAAGGGGTTTGGCTTGTTGAAAAATGTGCCTGATCTGGGAGGGTGGAGATGTATAATCTCCAAGCCCCATGGGAAGCTCGACATATGTGTATAAGCAGGCAACCTTCTTATTTGCCTAACACTTTCTGCTAACAAAGGATAAATTTTTGTTTTAATCTAATCCAAACAGTGCAAATTTCCCAGTGATGGTTTAGGCAGGTGGCCAAAGTGCAAAAGAATGGGAACCAAGACTCTTAATTATAAATAAGCTGCTCAATCCCAGTTAAAATATTGACCCTTTGGGACTGGCTTCTTCATTGTTCTATATTCATTTGAGTACATGAAGTATATTTTCATCAGGCAGGGCGGAGAGCCTAATCAGTAAATACCTCTTTCGCTGAATAACATGGGGCAACTCTTACACAACTGTGCATTCTCCTTGGGCTCTAATAGCTGGAAGGAAAAATCACTCCAGAGTAGACCTTTTCTATATAGTCCAGGAAAAGTGCAATTTTGGAATATTTCAGGAAGACAAGTCAGATGAGCTTATTGCCTCATTTTCTTGTTGCTGAACTTGAAAAGAGTAAGTGAACAGGTAGGAAGAAAAAAAAAGGTGCAAAATTGCGATTCTGCTTCAATGTTCCTTCCAATCAACCCTAGCGCAAAGCATAGCCGTTGACTTGGAAGTCAAGTTGTCAACTCGCAAAGCATCCCTGGCTTGCTCTTGAGTGCCATAGGAAAGGGAGATGGGGAACTCACAATGCAGCACAGCAGCCACAAACAGAAGCACATTCCACACAGATCTTTTTCAAGGCTGTCTCCCAGGTTACCCGCAGCAGCCGGAGGGGCATGATCTCTACAGCCAATGAAAATGCTCTGTTGGAGAATGTGATTTATGACACGCTCTTGTGTGGGGGAGGGAACAGCGTCATAATTGGGTCATAAGTTATGTGGGGTCAAAGCTGGCTTCACTTGGGTACCTGCCGACATGTTGCTCCTTATAAATAACTGAATGTCTTTTGACGCTTGGCTCGAGACTCTGGGTTGATTAGGGCATCCGTCAGAACCCTGACACATGTAGGGTCAAACTTGGTTAGTTCTTGGATGCTAGGCTCAAGGGAACATATGGACTGTCCATTAAGACACCAGGAGTCAAACTCAACTTGAAGGAGATTTGAGCTTTGTCTGGCTAGAAAGGCACTTCATTGAGAGCATCCATAACCCACCATCTCTGCCTCTCCCCCCACCCCCAAGTATCAGACAGGGGGTATTGAAATGCAATATTCAGCTTCTGGCTCACATATAAGTGGTCCCATCCCCAAAAATGTGGCTGCCAGTCTAATAAATCAGCTCAAAGTACATTTTTAAAATGAAATTAATGATGTACAAATACAACTACTCTCAATAAATCTAACCAAGTTTCCTGTTTGCTATAGTGCAGATTACAAATTACAGACTACCGAGGGGCTCTCTGTGGATCTGGAGGGGTTGGAGGTACATGGGGTGTTTCCACCCCCTCCAGTTCTTTCTCCTAACAGCCATTTGGCTGCAGCCCTTCTGCCAGCAGCTGATTGGTTGGCAGCTAACTGTGCCAGGTGGCGAAAAAACCAGGAAAAAGAACCCTTTGGCTAATGGGCTGTGCCGAAGCGTGTGGGACAGAGGGGTGGTGACTCATTGACCAGGGTGAATGGGTGGGGCAAGTCAGCCAAGGAGAAAAGTCAGGGGAGATTTTGGCCAAGGAGGAGTGCTGGCAGAGAAGGAGGAAGGGCCAAGGATAGGAGACGAATAGTCCCAGACCCCTCGCAAGCATCTGTTAATTATCTGCAGTTCTGGTTTTCCCTTTCGGATTTAGCCGATAAAGTTCTGTTAGCTTTTCATCCATTCTGCAGCTTTATTAGTAGCAGTATTTTCCAGGGGCCTGTAATTTCAATTTCTGAGATCTCTGCAGAGTGTTTGACAGTAGTTATTTTCCACCCTTGGAAACAGAGTGGTGGATGGCTTATAGAAATGAGGGGATGACCAAAAAGAATTAATTCAAATTACAGATGTGCTCTCCCTTACTTGCCTAAGGATAAGGTTGACGGAGAAAATTCAGCAGAGAAATAACTAATCAGCCTACTATAATCATAGCAGTTAAAGCTCATATACATGCAAGCATGGAGTTCTACTCTGATGGCATGGTCTGTTAAGCTGAAACCAGAAAACAGGAAGCATCAGGAAATTTCTGTCCTGATTTGAATAATTTGGATATCTCAGTGGTTTTTATTGCATTGGTTTCATGGGGGAAAGAATAGGACTATATGAACTGGAAAACAATTATACATTGAATGCTCTTTTTTTTTTTTTAAAGATTTGCAAGGCAGTTTTCATCTTTAAAAAAAAGTGCACCCCGAAGTACATATTAGGGGGAAAAGTTTCCTTGCACACTGTTGCAATTTCCAATACTTTAGGAACATTCAATTTTTACCAACATGTGTATGTGTGTGTCTGTGTTTCTTACATTGGAAAAGACCCGAATATAACAAGACCAGCGTGTGTGTGTGTGTCTGTATGTATGCATGTATGTATACATACATACATACATACATACACACACACATACACATACACATATGCATACATACATATACACATACATACACACACACACACATATATAAATAAAATGTTGCATTTTTGTTGATAAATAAATGAGACTAGCATAGTTCTATTTCAAGCTATTTAGCTCTCATCAGCTAGCCATACCCTTACTGGGATTCAAACTTGGGCTGTTTTTCCATGTTACATGGAAAGCTCCTGGAGTGGGGCTGAAAGGCAAAAGGGAAGCAGTATGCTCCCTTCCATATTTGGGCTTACCAGGTGCTTTGACAAAAGAAAAAATAACAATCATTTCCCTGGCTCAGCTGATAAGGAAGGAGAGCTTGTGGCTTAGAGGTTAATATAACTGCCTAACATATAAAAACAGCCCAAATTCAAATCCCAGTAAGGGTATGGCTAGCTGATGACAGCTAAATAGCTTGAAATAGATCTATACTAGTCTCCCTTCATTTATTTCCCCAGCCAGCAAAGGAGTTTTGGGAATTCTGGGGGGTTGAAGTCCACACATCTTCAAGTGGCTCAGGTGGGGCTCTCTAGGACAGGGGTGTCAAACTCAGGGCCCGGGGGCTGCATCCGGCTCATGGGGTGCTTAGATCTGGCCCATGGGGCCACCCTGGAAAGAGTGAAGGACCAGCCCTCAGTGCCTCTGCCAGAGAAAATGGAGCTCAGGAGGGCCATAGGCTGCCCTTCCGAGCTCCATTTTCACTGGCAGAGGATTGCAGGAGGCCTTCGCAGCTGAAAACGGAGCTCAGGATCACATTTTCTCTGGCAGAATGCTCGGGCCACCACAGGTACCCCCCAATATGAGTTGAGCTGGCCATGCCTACACTGCCCCCCTAAGGTCAAACACAACCCTGATGCGGCCCTCAATAAAAATCGAGTTTGATACCCCTGCTCTAGGACAACTGAAAGAACACACTTGCTCTGTTAACATCTCTGCCTGATTCTGCGCTATCTATGATGGCTTTCTACTGATAATCAAGGAAACAGCCATAAATCATGGCTAAGTGTAATTTGTCATAGTTTAATGAGGCATTGGGAGATGATAGGACAGGAAATATTTGTATCATTTGCTTTACTAAGAAATTGTCTTCATAGAATTTACTATTTGAGAATATTATTTAGACTCTCACCAGGCACTGTTCAGCATTGAATCAAGGAGCAACAATGACTATTGTGGCAAATATTTCATGTCATCACAAACCCACGTTGGTTCTTTCTGAATCAGTAGATCGATGCTGGATTTCTCCTGATGCAAACTGAGATGGAAGGATTAAATTTCAATGTGTGTTAAGTTTGATTTTTAACTGCTTTCTTTCCCCACATCTATGGCATTTGAATGTGAAAAATGCCTATGTTAGAGGTGAGGCTGCTTGAGACTTGGCATCATCCATTCATATAAATATTTATCTGATTTTTTTTTGTACATAATTCAAATTGAAGGAGAGATGAGATCTCTAATCGGAAAATGGTTCTCTATAAATTGACTGTGCTAAGATTTGTAAACTGCGGAATGCAAAATGACACAGAATGTAAACTAAGATCTTGAAGGGGCTGGAACAGTTTTTGAATGAGGAAAGGCTGCAATATTTGGGCCTATTTGGTTTAGAAAGGAGGTGAAGGAGAGGGGACATGATTGAGGGGTAGAACATGATGCATGGTGTGGATAAAAGGAGAAGGGGAAGTTATTTCCCCTTCCCAAAATAGTAGAACCAGAGCTCAGCCTATAAAATAAAACTGAATCCTCAAAATATCTGGATAGACAAAAGGGTGTTTTTTTTTTACATGACATAGAAAATATAGAAAATATAGAATAACAGAGTGGGAAGGAACCTTAGGGGTCTTCTAGTCCAATCCCCTGCTTAGGCAGGAAACCCTACACCACTTCAGACAAATGGTTCTCCAACATCTTCTTAAAAACCTCCACTGTTGGAGCATTCACAACTTCTGGAGGAAGCTGTTCCACTGATTAATTGTTCAAACTGTCAGGAAATTCTTCCTTAGTTCTAAGTTGCTTGATTAGCTTCCACCCATTGCTTCTTGTTCTACCTTCACATGCTTTGGAGAATAGCTTGACTCCCTCTTCTTTGTAGCAACTCCTGATCCATGATGTGCAATTCAACTTTGGAATTAACTCCTATGAAAGCTCCAGAGTCACCTTGTAGGAGAATCACCTTGTATGTGACCCAAAGACCTCTTGTAGGGGAGATGGGTGGATAAAAAAATTAAATGAATGAATGAATGTGAATGAATGAATGTTGTGCAGGCTACCAGCTTGGCTGGCTTCAAACAGGGATTCAACCAGTTTATGGGATTCATGGAGATCCATGGCTCTTAGCCTTAATGGAGGTGTGTCTGTTTCTGAAGGCCATCTACTAGGAGATGTGTTGGCTTCTATATGCCATTAGTTGGTCATGGTGAGAACAGATTGCTGGACTAGGGGATTGGTTATGTTTGTATGTTATGAGCCAAGGTGGCGCAGTGGTTAAAAGCAGCACTGCAGGCTACTGCTAGATCAGCAGGTCAGCGGTTCAAATCTCACCGGCTCAGGGTTGACTCAGCCTTCCATCCTTCCGAGGTGGGTAAAATGAGGACCCAGATTGTTGGGGGCAATATGCTGACTCTCTGTAAACCGCTTAGAGAGGCCTGAAAGGCCTATGAAGCGGTATATAAGTCTACTGCTATTGTATGTAACCCATGGTACTATCAAGAGTCTATACGGTTTACAGCAGTATGTAAATAATGAATGGATTGATAGGAAGGAGGGAGGGAGGGAGGGAGGAAGGAAGGAAGGGATAATAATCGACAAATGACCTATGAGTGACATGTGTGTTTCATACATGCCCATTCAGAAAGCTTAAATTAGCTGGTACTAAATATGTGGTAACATTTGGGGACAATGTTATATGTGAATGCAGCCTGTGTTATTCCCATTGTCTGTTAGACTTCACGGTAGCAATAGCACTTCATACTGTTTTACAATTTCTCCACGCCACTTACAGAATCAGTATATTGCCCGCAACTATCTGAGTCTTTTTTGACCATTCTTGGAAGGATGGAAGGCTGAGTCAACCTTAAGCCCATCAAGATCGAACTTCTGGCTGTGCGCAGAGTTAGCCTGCAATACTTATTCTAACTACTGCATCACCCTTGCTCTTCAAACCTTCAGTTTTATGGAGGCAAGTGTGCTTCTATGTGGTATCATGGTTAGACTATTGAATCGTGGTAAAGTGAAACCCTTAGAGTTCAAAAACCCATTGATCATAAAACACACACTGGTGATATGGGGCCCGTTACTTTCTTTCAGCTTAATCTTTTTCACCAGCTTGATGTTGAAGGGATAAAATAAAGATGGCTTCTTGTGAGTCATCTTGAGCTCTTTAAAAGCAGAGATGGATGGATGGATGGATGGATGGATGGATGGGTGGATGGATGGATGGACAAATGAATGAATGAGGCTGCTGGATACTTCTCTGAACTACTGTATTTTCTGGAGTATAAGATGCTCCGGAGTATATTGGGGTGGGGGTGGGGAGAAAGATGCGTCTTATACTCCAAAAAATAGGATAATCCTACTGTGGGTTTTCTATGCTTTTTGCAACACCCAGGGATATAACTGACTGCCTTATCTTTGAAACACAATGCAATGTAAGAAGATGTGGCTAGCTGGTCTGAAATAGAACCTATCATCATTGTAAATTGACAAAGTGTTCTTATTATTTTTTTATCATCAATACTTTTATTAGCAATTTTGCAGCCCAGATTTATAAAGTGGTGTATAACCAAAGGCATCCAATTCAGGAAGTTATCAAAACAGTATTTGTGACGTGTCATGGTTGAATTCAGAGGAGCTTCGTGAGACCTTAATTCCTTTGCTGTACACAGTTTCAGTCAATAGCAGATTAAAGAGCCATGACGGTGAAAATCCCTTTCTATTTAATCCCCTGTGAAAGCGGGCAACAAATATTGATAGGATGGATTGGCAAACATTTAAATGTAAAGTTCTGAGAAAGGCTAAATAAATAGACAAAAGATTCTGGAAATACTTGGAGCAGAAAATGGCCTAAGGGCTAAAAGTAGAGAAAAATGATAAAGGCTCTGAAACTGCTCTGGAAATACTCCCATCCTAAATTATGTTATGAGATAAATGCTTAGTTGAAAACTATGCGTTAGAGTGTAAGAAACCCAAACAGCCCAATTTTTCCTAAAATAGTTTTCCATTAAGGAGTATGTCAAACTCAACTTCTCTGGTGTTTGGGAGATAAGACTCAAGCAGACCACAGCAACCTTTTTTTTCCTTTTAACAACCTTGGGTGTCAAACGGAAAGCCCATGGGCCTGAGATGTGGTCAGATCCAGCCTGTGGCCCAGTGGTGGGTTTCAAATTTTTTTTAGAACCTCTTCTGTAGGTGTGGCCTGCTTTGTGGGAGTGGCTTGCTGGCCATGTGACCGAGTGGGAGTGGCTTGGCAGTCATGTGACTGGGTGGGCATGGCCAACTTGTAAAATGTGGTGAAACTCGCTTAACAATGCTCTTGCTTAGCAACTAAAATGTTGGCTCAAAAACTCTGGCATTTGAAGCCTGCAAGTCTTAAAGCTGTCAAGTTACAAGACCCTTGCACCCCTAACCCTTTAGAAAAAAAACCCCGTGGTGTTCAAACTTGACAGCTTTAAGACTTGTGGACTTCAACTCCCAGAATTCCTCCTCTCGCTCTTCATCTTGATGATATGCGGTGGGGGGGAGGGAGGGAGGAAGCTGGAACCAGTTCTAAACGGCACTGTCGATTTGTGGAACCTCTTCTATAGAGGAGGTTAGAACTGGCAGAAACCCACCCCTGCTGTGGCCCCATCCTGGAAAATGTAAGGAGCCGGTCTGCATCACTTTAGCCTGGTCTACCCGTGTTGCTTTGGCCTGGTCTATTCAGTGCAAAGAGGAAACATCGAGCCAGCATGGCTTCAGCCCAGTCTATCCAGTGTGAAAAGGAAACATGCCTGCAGTTTGAGGAGTGGTGTCAAGCTGGCCACACCCACCCAGTCCCCAAGGACAACCACAGCCCTGATGCAGCCCTCAATGAAATTGAGTTTGACACCCCTGTGGTAATCCCTTGCATCGGAGTGCAATTGGGGCGACTAAATGGAGTTGAGCATTTACTAGCTGGAGGCCCTTCCTGATGCCTATGCAGAGTCACAGCGGGTATTTCTTCATCCAGAGAAACACCCGCTGCTTTCTAGGATTGAGCTCAGAGCCTCCTGATTGTGAGGTGAGAGCGCCACCTCTAGGCCATCAGAACATAGCAATGTGTTTCCAAAAGTGTAAGACTCCACTTCCTTCAGAAAAACTTTCTTCCAAGTCAGTGTGCTTGAAGCTGCTTCAAATAAATTGCAGGTTGTCATGCAAACTGCAACTCAAATTACGAAAACTGCAAATAGACGCTGTGTTTGGAATCCAGCTGCAATGTGAAGGAATTGCATTTAGATTTTTTTTTAAAAAAAAGACAAATAAAATAAATATGTTCCAGAATGCTAATTGAATAAGTCATATGATGTGGATTTTTGAAATTTTAAAATTTAAAGATTAAGGCAATCCAAAAAGAGTTTTGAATGGAAATTTACACACCAGGTAAGAAATAATATTATCTGTCCATTTTGGATGTTTTTCAGAGGTGGTATTCAGCAGGTTCTGATCAGTTCTGCAGAACCGGTAGTGGAAATTTTGAGTAGTTCGGAGAACCGGTAAATACCACCTCTGACTGGCCAAACCCCATCTATTCTCTTCCTCCCGAGTACCAGTTGATTGGGAGGCAATGGGGATTTTACAATATCCTTCTGCTGCCACGTCCACTGAGACACGCCAACCGAACCATGCCCACTGAGCCATACCATGCCCCCCACACCATGCCATGCCCACTGTGCCACGCCCACAGAACTGGTGAATAATTTTGAATCCCATCACCGTTGTTTATGTAAACTCCAGCCCTATAACTTCTTATGTGGGACTGTACTTCCTTGATCTCAGAGTTACATCAATGAAAAACATCCATCCAATTATACTATGAAAGACCTCCGCAGGGAAATTTTCCAAAAAGGTTAACTTTCTGTAAACATATCAGAGAACGCAATTTATGAAAGAGCATGGGAAATTCCACCAAATAAGGTGATGTAGGCTGGAGATTTTTTTTTAAAAAAGAGAGAGGATGCTCAAATTCCTTTAATTCTACTGAGTGGGGTGGGGGACTATAGAAAACGTAGCTTGCATCCCAACCTCAATACTTGGGCTACACCTTGATGAGGTGAATTAAATACCATTTTAAACAATCCAAACCCTTTTGTGTTACGGAGAGCTTGTATTGACCCAAAAACCACTGGTAGCCTCCCTCCAGAAACAATAATGACTCAACTGGTCACTCCCATATTTGATTGAGTTTTAGATTCCCACCTATATATTAAGCCTGCAAAGGTGGCACTGGGATAGAGGCTCTCATCCACAGGTAAGTGGGGTACTCTAACGTTTTGCGAAATAAATATGGGAAGGTGGAGTCCTTGTAGGTATTGCCTAAATAGCAATAGCGCTCGGACTTATATGCCGCTTCGCAGTGCTTTACAGCCCCCTCTAAGCAGTTTATAGAGTCAGCCTATTGCCCCCAACAATTTGGGTCCTCGTTTTACCGACTTCGGAAGGATGGAATTTCCTGACGGTTAGAAAAAAATTAATCCGTGGGATTGCTTGCCTTCAGAAGTTGTGGGGGCTTCAACACTTTTAAGAAAAGACTGGCTTGTCTGGAATGGTATAGGGCAGGGCTGGCTAACCTTTTTGTTAATGCAGTGTGACCTCCCCCCCCATGCTCCACCACCCCCGCATGACCCCCTGTGCTCCCTTGCCCATTTTTGGCTTCCAGGTTGGTGCAGGAGTCCTTCCAGGGCCAAAATGGGGCACAGGGGGCCACGCAAGGCCCCCAAAATGCAATGCCAGTGCCCCCAGCGTATGCACCCCAGAGACCCAAAGTTATGCGTGGTGGAGTGGACTGGGGTGACCGCTGGAGTTCCTGCAGAGGATTCTGCATGCCACCTGTGGCACACGTGCAATAGGTTCGCCAGCATAGCAATAGCAATAGCACTTAGACTTATATACCGCTTCATAGGGTTTACAGAGTCAGCCTCTTGCCCCCAACAATCTGGGTCCTCATTTTACCCACCTCGGAAGGATGGAAGGCTGAGTCAACCTTGAGCCGGTGAGATTTGATCTGCCGAACTGCAACTAACAGTCAGCTGAAGTAGCCTGCAGTACTGCACTCTAACCACTGCGCCACCTCGGCTCTTCATGGGGATAGGGTCTCCTGCTCGAGCAGGGGGTTGGACTAGAAGACCTCCAAGGTCCCTTCCAACTCTGTCATCCTGTTATCTCCTGAAGATTATGTAATACAGGCTCTTCTTCTGGGAGCACCTCTTCCAAAATTCCCCTAATGGATGGGATTTCTATCCCATGATAGATTGCAGGTGCCAAGCTGTGGAAAACTCTGTAGCAGATAAATTCCCTGGAAATCTGACAATAATCTGAGATATTTTTTTTTCCCCAAAAGAATGTGCACATTGTGAAAGATTTTCTATCTCTCTGTTCATGCAGCCTAGGACTGTGTTGGCTTTTTTATTTTTTAAATTTGTTGAACATGACTAGATAACAGGTATAAGTATAAACATGGGCACGAAGAAGGAATGAGTGCAAGTAAATGAGGACGGTAGGACAGGGACGGTAGGCGCAATGATGTGCTTATGTACGCCTCCTTTTACTGACCTCTTAGGAATGGGGTGAGGTCCACACTAGACAGTTTAAGGTTGAAGCTGTGGGGGTTAGATAATGTAACAATGGAGTCAGGTAGAGAATTCCAGGTGTTGACTAAAGTCATGTTGGCATTTTTGGTAACTGCAGCACACTGTGTGCTCATATTTAAGTGATTGTCTGCTACAACTCCAATATCCCTCTCACAATTATTGCTAATATCATAATTGCTTATACTGTCACTTTAAAAATGACCATTTGAGAGACATGTTTCTGGGATCTCTAAGGGCTTCATCCAAAGATTTCTGGCACCAGGTGTAAATCTAGGTCCCTAAATAGATATAATCCCTTCAAATGTTAACATGCGCTTTAATCAATTACAGCTTGAGCAATTTGCCTCTGAATAAAATAGTGAATTTGAATAAAAAGAGGAAACATCCTTCAAAAAAAAATAAAAAAGATAATTGAAAGCTCTTATCATGGCAGGCATTTTTTTTAAAAAGCATTTTGAGTTGTGCATGGAGGAAAATGGTTTTGATTGATTTTGGAGCAGCTCCATGAACCAATGAATTGAAGAAAATGTTGCCACCCTAATAGAAAGAAGAAATATTTTTTTAAATTAGCCACAGCTGGTGTGAAACAATAATGAGCATTTTGAAGCCGTTCCACTCATGTTAAAATGGGTTGCTTCATTTAATCAATCTTTTCATCAAAATAAATGAGAAAAAACAAAGATCCTCTTCCCCCCTGTAAACCCCCATCTCACCCTAAAAAAAACAAACACCATATCAAGCGATTCAGAGCAGCAGAAAAAGAATTGGAGATTTAAGATCCAAACCAAATCTGGTTTTTGCTAACTCTAATCAGAAATACATCCCATTGAATTGAATGGGATTTATTTGCAAGAAAATATGTTTGTTAAAGCTGCAAAAATCAACCAGCAATGTAGTGTGTGCCTGTGTGTTTGTGTGTGTGTTTGTGTGTGTGTTTGTGTGTGTGTTTGTGTGTGTGTGTGTTTGTGTGTGTGTGTAAAATTGAAATTTGAAATTTAATAAATTTGTATGCCGCCCAATCCCGTAGGACTCTGGGCGCCTTACAGAGACATGATAAAAACTTAAAAATTAGGAATAAAAAGATACAGTTTTTAAAAATAACACACCATCCATTCTGTCTAGATGGGGCTGGACATTGTTCAGCAGCCCCAGGCCTGCCGGAACAGCCAGGTTTTGGTAGCTTTTCGGAAGGCTGAGAGAGTGGAAAGGGTCCGAATCTCTACGAGATCGTTATAAAGCCCTTCATGGTATTGGACCTGGGTACTTGAGAGACCGCCTGCTGCCAATTACCTCCAATAGACCGATCAGATCCCACAGATTAGGCCTCCTCCGAATTCCATCCGCCGGCCAATGCCGACTGGCGACTACCCGGAGGAGAGCCTTCTCTGTGGCTGCTCCGACCCTCTGGAACGAACTCCCCGTGGAGATTCGAACCCTCACCACCCTCCAGGCCTTCCGCAAAGCCCTTAAAACCTGGCTATTCTGGCAGGCCTGGGGCTAAAGAGCTTCTGCCCCCCTCCTCGAATGGTATGGTTGTTGTGTGTTTTAAATTGTGTACTGTTATGTTCGTCTTTTTATCCCCTGTCTGTACCCCTTTCCCTGACTGAATTTGAGCCGCCCTGAGTCCCCTTCGGGGAAAAGGGCGGCATATAAATGAAATAAATCCAATCCAATCCAATCCACAAGGAACGATCCTTGTGTGTGTGTGTGTGTGTGCGTATGTGTGAAGGAGAGAGAGAGAAAAAACAATTTTTCAAATCGCTTCTTGAATACCATATCGATTTTACATTGCTTTGTATCCCTGTTTCTTACGGCTTCTAAATTTATCGTGCCTTTTTACAATTTCAGGATTTCAGACTAGCAGGCACGGAGAGGTGGGCCGTTCCTGTTTATGGGCATTGCAGTACAAATGGCTTTCTTTTTTCTTTCTTTCTGAGGTTTAGATTTGTTTGCTTTTGTTTAAATCCCCCTTTTATTATTTTTATAAATAGCACAAGGAGCCGAACATGCCAAATACTTTCTGCCGCCTGGGTGACTCGGGGCTAGTCATTCTCTTTCAGCCCAAGCCACCTCATAGGATTGTTGTTCTGGGGGAAAATAGGAGGAGGGAGGGAAAAGTATTAGGTATGTTCGACACATTTGGGTATTTTAAAATATATAAAGGTGGGATAAGAATAAAGTAAGTAAAGTAAAGGTTCCCCTCTCATATATGTGCTAGCTGTTCTGAACTCTAGGGGGCAGTGCTTATCTCTGTTTCAAAGCCAAAGAGCCAGCGCTGTCCGAAGACGTCTCCGTGGTCATGTGGCCGGCATGACTAAACACCGAAGGCGCACGGAATGCTGTTACCTTCCCACCAAAGGTGGTTCCTATTTTTCTACTTGTATTTTTACGTGCTTTCAAATTGATAGGTTGGCAGAAGCTGGGACAAGCTCACTCCGTTACGCAGCACTAGGGATTTGAACTGCCGAACTGCCGACCTTCCTGATCGACAAGCTCAGCGTCTTAGCCACTGAGCTGCCGTGTCCCTTGAATGTTTATCCTCACCCATTTCCTTGTCCTTAATTATCATTTTCCATTCTCTTTTTTCATAGCCATGGGGAGATGGAGGCTGTTGCCACTAGCCATAGGACTGGCCATGCTCACAGGTGAGCAGGAAATAATCTCAAAACAAAAGTCTACACACACACACACACACACACACACACACACACACACACACACACACACACACACCTGGATTCATGAATCAGCTGAATAAATTGCAAATTGAATTTAGATAAAACTCCAGGGCAGATTCACATCACAGAGTCAGGAAAGAAAAGAGCTCTGGGATTTGAGTTGCAGTAAGTGCATAAGTCTGTCAGACATTAAACTATCCTGGTTGATATGCTTTGAAGATATATGAACTCTCAGAAACCAGAAATTCTGTGAAAGACTTTAATCTATAGATAAATTATTATGCATTGAAAACAGCGAACAGGTGAACCTTCTCCTCGGCATGTTTGCTAAATATTTTAAGGAGATAATTAGTTTTAATTGTTCCAATTGTGGAATGCTCATAATTATGTCAAGTTGGAGAAATAAAGAGTGCGGTCAACCAGTCAACGCTGCTTTGTGCAAAAAAAATTAGAATTAAAGCACCCGAAACAGATGGCTGTTTGGCCTCGGCACAAATGCATCTGGTAGAGAGAAGCCCATCAAATCCTCTTAGTAATTAATTCCTCTGTACAACCACTCAGGAATTTTACTTCAGACATTCTACAGAAATCTGTCTTTCAGGAGCTTAGACATATTATTCCGTATCCAATTTCCTGAGCTGATAGAAAACACACCTTAAACGGCTTCCTCTGTCATGTTTCATGTGAAAAGATCACCGTCGAACAGAAATGATTACCGGCACTCCTTCCCCGGAATTACTTAGTTAAGTGAGATTTACAAATGGATATGTGTCCTTTTTGCACACCAAATCCTCCAGGCTGCTCATCCCAAACGTGTCAGTTATAAGAAAAGGCTAAAAGATGAGGCATGACAACATTTACGAAATGTGTAAGCTTCCCAGAGTCGGTGACATATCAATTTATTATTATTATTATTAATATTATTATTATTATTAACCCATGAGTTAAGGCGGAGGTGATATTCAGCCAGTTCTGACAGGTTCTGGAGAAGTGGTAGCGGAAATTTTGAGTACTTCAGAGAGCCGGCAAACAGGCTGGCCATGCCCCGACTGCCTCTCAGCTGATCTTCTTTTGTTGCCCTGAACAGGAGAAGGGAGCTGGAAAGCAGGTTAATGTGGTGGGGGAGGAAATGGGGATTTTGCAATATCCTTCCTCTGCCATGCCCACAAAGCCGCACCACACCCACAAAGCCACTCCCACAGAACCAGTAGTAAAAAAAAAATTGAATCCCACCACTGAGTTAAGAACCAGTTAAAACAGCAGTCTGAGGACTATTTATGCCGTTTTGAAACTACTGGCCATGTAACATCTTGAAAACACCAATCTTAAGCCAGGAATGTCAAAACTGTTTTGACTGAGGATGTCAAATAGCACACCTGGAACTGCATTTCAGAACAGTATACACGTCTTGACTGATGAAATGGATGAAAACAGGTCAAAATCTCGCTTGATTAAATTTGAGTTAAATGCAATTGCTGTAATTGTTCCTCGTGTATTTAATATTTTCTCCTTTCTTTCATATCAATATTACAAATCTGTGACAGCTTTGGGAGTAATGGGGCTAATTTATACCCCAGATACTGAGAGGTTTACAGTAGGCCAGTTGGCATCCAACCTTGGCAAATTTAAGATTTGTGGATTTTGATTCCCAGAATTCCCCAGCCAGCATAGAATTCTGGGAGTTGAAGTCCGCATGTTGGTTGAGGAATTCTGGGAGTTGAAGTCTCCATGCTGGCTGAGGAATTCTGGGAGTTGAAGCCCAAATGCTAGTTGGGGAATTCTGGGAGTTGAAGCCCACATGTTGGCTGAGGAATTCTGGGAGTTGAAGCCCAAATGCTGGTTGGGGAATTCTGGGAGTTGAAGCCCTCATGTTGGCTGAGGAATTCTGGGAGTTGAAGCCCTCATGTTGGCTGAGGAATTCTGGGAGTTGAAGTCCCCATGCTGGCTGAGGAATTCTGGGAGTTGAAGTCCCCATGCTGGCTGAGGAATTCTGGGAGTTGAAGTCCCCATGCTGGCTGAGGAATTCTGGGAGTTGAAGCCCAAATGCTAGTTGGGGAATTCTGGGAGTTGAAGCCCACATGTTGGCTGAGGAATTCTGGGAGTTGAAGTCCCCATGCTGGCTGAGGAATTCTGGGAGTTGAAGTCCCCATGCTGGCTGAGGAATTCTGGGAGTTGAAGCCCAAATGCTAGTTGGGGAATTCTGGGAGTTGAAGCCCACATGTTGGCTGAGGAATTCTGGGAGTTGAAGCCCAAATGCTAGTTGGGGAATTCTGGGAGTTGAAGTCCACAAGTCTTAAAGTTGCCAAAATTGGACACCTCTATGCTAGGCCATTTTGTCATTCTCTAGGATTTTGTAAAATCTGCATTCAGAGACTAAACTCAACCGGATTACTGAATTAACTCATGTTGGAGGTTTGCATGATACCTTGAACCATCGACAAACTAAATGGGATGGGTTCACAAAGTCTGCTCCTCCCTGAAGCAACAATGGTTAACGTTAAGCAAACTTAGCTCTTGTATAGAAGGAGGAACTAGATTTTCACCTGATACGGTTAAGCATGTTGTATGAGCCCATTCAATGAAAGGACATTTCAGGTTATGCAAACCTTCACATGTGCTGCACTGTTTTCCTTCCTGGCTCTCATTTTTCTTGTATTTCCTCTTCCTTGTAGGTCTCCATGCTGTAGCACCTATCGGCCAGGAGTTCATCACTAGTTTCATGCAAAATTACCAGTCAAACTATCCAGGGACTGAATTGCAGCTTATCATCTCGGGCGACGTCCCCCTCACTACAGTCAATGTCTTGGTCTATAAATCCACCTTCCAGAAAAAGTTCTCTCTTTCCCCAGGACACACGGTGATAGTGAAGATCCCTTCTTTTGTCAAGATGGTTGGTACCATAAAATCCTGCCACACCGTCTTGGTGCTGGCCAGTCAAAATATCTCTGTGGTGGCCTTGAGCTCAAAGAGAACTTCATTTGACACCACAGTTGTCTATCCTATCCAGAGTCTAGGAATGGCGTATTATGTTCTCACACCTTTGGGAGACCTCTCCAAAACGTACAAAGAGTTCTCTGTCATTGCATGGCATAAGAGCACTGGCGTAGAGATCCACCTCAAGGGATCGGTGAGATTCCAAAGCCGCATTTATCCTGCAGGCAGCAAGCTGCACCTTACCCTTCGACCCTACGAAGCCATCCAGCTTCAGAGCCACCACGATCTCTCTGGCACACTTGTCAGAGCAACACACCCGGTAGCAGTGTTGAGTGGGCACAGCTGTGCCCAAATGAACACCGAATGTAGCCATGTGGTAGAGCAGTTGCTACCGGTGGAAAGCTGGGGCCGTTCCTTCTTTATCCTTCCTCTTTCCTTCCAAAGTCAGTACAATATTGTGTATGTAACCACCTCCCAAATGACCACAGTCACCTCTGTCTCTGGTAGCACCCATAAAAGTTATGACCTCGAGCCTGGACAGCTGCTTCAGCTGAAAGTCACACAATCGAGCCCCATCCACATCACAGCCAACGTTGGCATCCAGGTCTTCTTTTTCTGCCCTGGCGGTACCCATTCAGGTCACACATTTCTCCCCTTCTTTCTGACCATCCCTGATGTTCTCAGCTACTGCACATCCTACTCTTTTGAGACCCAGGTGAGCTTTGAGAATTATGCTCTCATCATTGCTAAGACAGCAGCTGCTGGTGGGCTCACCCTGGATGGGGACGCCTTGGGAGGTGTCTCTTGGAAAGAGATTGCGGGAACTGAATATTCATGGAGTGAGTACAGACTTGGGAAGGAAGAATGTATCCATTCCCTAGAACATCCGGACAGCCCCTTTAGCCTGCTAAATGTGGGCGTTGGTGACAAGAGGAGCTACGGAGCAATAGGAATCTGCCAAAAGGGTGAGTACGGGGAACTCTATAGATCTGGATGTTTGATGGTGTTACAGATATCATCGCAGGATGGACAATAGTGATGATGGTGATGATGATGAAATTTATTTGCCACCCATCTCGCCATGGCGCTACTCTAGGTGGCTCATGACCATTTTTAAAAAAATTATATATAGATATAGATATAGATATAGATAGATAGATAGATAGATAGATAGATAGATAGAGATAGAGATAGAGATAGAGATAGAGATAGAGATAGAGATAGAGATAGAGATAGAGATAGAGATAGAGATAGAGATAGAGATAGAGATAGAGATAGAGAGAGAGAGAGAGAGAGAGAGAGAGAGAGAGAGTGTTACAACCCCCGGTATGCCCAATTATGGGAGGAAGTTCACTACTTCCATTCTCTGTCCATCGGCTCGTCAGAAGAGACCATCCAGACAGAAACCCAATATTTTTACTGTTGCCTTTGTTACATTTTGTGTTGTATTTGTGCTGTATTTGTGTTGTATTTATTTATCAGCATAAATACAACAATATATACATATACATACATACATACACACACACACACACACACACACACACACACACACACACACACACACACACACACACACACACACACATATATATATATATATATATATATATATATATATATATATATATATATATATTGGCTATGTGTTTGTATGTGTGTCTGTGTGTGTGTGTTTCTGTGTGTGTGTGTGTGTGTGTCTGTGTCTGTGTCTGTGTCTGTGTCTGTGTGTTCCAGTATAAGTCTGGAATGCCTGGAGCAATTTCAACCAAACTTGGTACACAAATTACTTACTCTCTGCAGAAAAATACTGTGGGAGTAAGACAGTCCTAACACCCCTCGGGGTGTGTGTTCTGTTAAGATACAGCCTGTTGTGCCTTAAAATGGCTTCTACCGTACTGCCATAAAATTGCTTCTACTGAACAGTGCAGTGGGGTTGCCATGATAACAGCTTCACAGTACACCACAAGGGGGCTCCATCTGCTAAGGGGGAAAACATTAGAAATTACGTTTGGTGTGGGATTATTTTTGAGGACAAATGTGTAGATTAGGATAAATAAATACCCGTGCAACTCTGGGTTATCAACTAGTAGAACAATAACATGACCAAGGGAGGAAAAAAAGAAAAATAAAACAAAAAAATCAATATGATTAGTAAAAAATAAGGATGGACGAGTGGGAAGCTGAGAAAGGAGGAGGCAGATGGTGTCTGCTATCAATCTAGGAACCACCTTTGGAGTTGATCTCCTCTATTTGATTCCCTGGCCAACCTATAGAGCTCAGTCTTTAGCTCTGATGGGATGACAAGAGGTTGAGGGTGGATCTTATCCTGGAGGGCATGGTGTTCCAAAGGGTGGGTGCTGCAGTAGAGAAGGCTCTTTTGGATCCCGACAATTGGACTTCTTTGACCAACAGGATCCACACTAGACCCTTTCTGCCATCCCAAATTCAAAAAATGTTACTACCCATTCTATAAGCGTGGCTTGGTAGATGTGGCAGGGGAAAGACACTGTGAAATCTACATTCCCTCCTGATCAGCTGGGACTCGGGAGGCAGAGAATAGATGGGGCGGGGCCAGCCAGAGATGATATTTACTGGTTCTTCGAACTACTCAAAACGTCCGCTACCGGTTCTCCAGAACTGGTCAGAACCTGCTGAATACCACCTCTGGTCCCAAGTAGAATGGGATAGACTTAGCAGGCCAATGCAGTTCATCAGGTAGCCTGGATCTATGCCATTAAGTAACATGCTGCCTTTTGTTACCCAGAAGCTCAGCCTGTTCCCATGAGTACTCCCATACAGTGCCGGAAGAAGGAGACTTACAAAATGCAAAATGGCCAGAAGGTGTGTGTGCCTCAATCTTCTGCCATTTGCTTGGCTCAGGGTGACCCCCATTACTGGACATTTGACAGGCGGAAATATGACTTCATGGGCACCTGCACATACACTATTGCCAAGACCTGCGGACCAGACACAACTCTCCCGGCCTTCCATATCACCATCAAAAATGAGAATCGGGGCATGAAACATGTGTCCTACGTTGGATTGGTGACAGTCCAGGTCTATGGATACGACATAGCGGTAGCCAGGAAGGAACATGGATTTGTGCGGGTAAGAACGACATTTCTTCCTCTTCATTGGACATGCAAGTGTCCAGATCATACTGTAAGGCCTTCTGTGTTATCCATCTCTATCTATCTATCTATCTATCTATCTATCTATCTATCTATCTATCTATCTATCTATCTATCTATCTATCTATCTATCTATCTATCTATCTATCTTCTATCATCTATCATCTATCATCTATCATCTATCATCTATCATCTATCATCTATCATCTATCATCTATCATCTATCATCTATCATCTATCATCTATCATCTATCATCTATCATCTATCATCTATCATCTATCATCTATCATCTATCATCTATCAATCATCTATCAATGGCTCTGTGTATTTGTGTGTGTGTTCCAGCATAACTCTGGAATGCCTGGAGCAATTTCAACCAAACTTGGTACACAAATTACTTACCCTCTGCAAAAAAATACTGTGGGAGTAAGACACTCCTAACACCCTTTGGTGTGTGTGTGTGAGAGAGAGTGTCCTGTCACAGAGGTGGCACACAAAGCCCAGCTCAGCTCCAATGCGCATGTGCGCATGGCTTCTGTCAGCCAGCTGATTTTCAGATCTCTGCTATGCATAGAGCCGAGGTGGCGCAGTGGTTAGGGTGCAGTATTGCAGGCCACTTCAGCTGACTGTTATCTGCAGTTCAGCGGTTCTAATCTCACCGGCTCAAGGTTGACTCAGCCTTCCATCCTTCCGAGGTGGGTAAAATGAGGACCCAGACTGTGGGTGCAATATGCTGACTCTGTAAACCGTTTAGAGAGGGCTGAAAGCCCTATGAAGCAGTATATAAGTCTAACTGCTATTGCTATTGCTATTGCTATTGCATGCTCCCAGGAGGCTGCAGGGAGGCGTACTAGGCCCAAAATTGGATGCGGGGGCTGGGTGTCCTATGTACATGCATGGGGGGGGTAGTGGTGGTGGTGTCACGCGACACTATAGATATAATTTATTCCTTTTCCTGTCTAATACAGGATAAGGATAAATAAATACCCAGGCAACGTCAGGTTATCAGCTTGTCAAGGAATAAATATCATTGTAATGTCTTTGAATATGAGTAGGTTAGATTAGGTTGGTAGTTATGTTGTTGGTTTGAGCTCCGAGCTTGGCGATTTGGTTGCAAACGTTTCGTCCCCATTTGAGGAGACCTGTTCAGTGCCCTTTGGATTCTGTTTGTCTGGGGGAGCTCTGGCCTTTAAGTACCTTTAAGTACCGAGGTGGCGCAGTGGGTAGAGTGCAGTACTGCAGGCCACTTCAGCTGACTGCTATCTGCAGTTCAGCGGTTCAAATCTCACCGGCTCAGGGTTGACTCAGCCTTCTATCCTTCCGAGGTGGGTGAAATGAGGACCCAGACTGTGGGGGTGATATGCTGACTCTGTAAACCGCTTAGAGAGGGCTGAAAGCCCTATGAAGCGGTATATAAGTCTAACTGCTATTGCTATTCTGATTCCTGGTCTGATTTCAGGTTGTGTGATTTGCTGGCTGTAGTTGCTGAGTCATAGTCCTTGGTTTTGAGGGCCATCTGTGTGATGTAAATTAGTGCTGATGTTGTCCAGATGTCCTCTGATGATGTCCTGGTCATCAGGATTGCAGCGTGGCTGTTCATTGGTTTTTAAACAACTTTGGCCACAATCCCGAAGGCAGCATTTAAAAACAAATGGACTTACAACACAACAGTTCATTTAGCGATTGTGCAAAGCGACAACAGCGCTGAAAAAAAAATACGACTTAGGACCTAAAACTGTTGTAGCATCTCCATGGTCACATGATCAAAATTCAAATGCTTGGCAACTGATTCCTATTTATGACTTTATAAATTTATAAAAACTGTGTGATCCCCTTTTGTGTCATTCTGACAAGCAAAGTCAATGGGGAAGCCAGATTCACTTAACAACTAACTATGTTAGTAACGTAACAACTGCAGTGATTCACTTAACAACTGTGGCAAAAAAGGTCGTAAAATGGGGCGAAATTGACTTCTGTCTCACTTAACAATTGAAATGTTGAGCTCAATTGTGGTCACAAGATGAATTCTACCTGTATTTCTACTACATTTAACTTTGAATATTCAACCTTTTTCCAAGAGACTTCAGTTCATACCAAAGTCAAGTCTAATTTTTCAAGGAAGTAGCTAGTTGTTTCCCAAGACTCCACCCTTTTTTGATTTTGGCACCTACAGCAAGATTTTTTTTTCTCTTGAGCAAATGTTTTAGAGCCTAAAATAAAGTTGATTATAATACAATATCATATATAATGTAGGCACATGATTCCATTCTCTCCCAAACATGGGGACTGGGTTGAGCATGTAAATACTGTACATAATATCTCAAATGTTACTGACTCTTGGTCAATAGATTCCGCCCAATATAATGTATGTGGATTTACAGAGGGCTGTGACGTATAAGATGGGTTGACCAAGTAAAAGATTAGGAGGTGATAAGCCTGGGAAAGCCAAGGGAAATCATCAGAACCATTAAAAAGCGAAAGTTAGAATATTTGGACATGTGATGCGACACCCAGAAAAATAGGGCATCCTTCACTTAATCCCCCAGGGAAAGATTGAAGGCAAATGAGGTCCAGGCAGAAGAAGAACATCATGGCTTCAAAACCTAAGGGACCGTTTTGGACAAAACCCGGCAGCACTTTTTTGTGCTGCTGTTGATAAAAATTGGATCGCCAACATGATCGCCAACATCCGATGACAGATATGGCACAAGAATAGCAATAGCAATAGCAATAGCAGTTAGACATATACTGCTTCATAGGGCTTTCAGCCCTCTCTAAGCGGTTTACAGAGTCAGCATATCGCCCCCACAGTCTGGGTCCTCCTTTCACCCACCTCGGAAGGATGGAAGGCTGAGTCAACCTTGAGCCGGTGAGATGAGAACCGCTGAACTGCAGATAACAGTCAGCTGAAGTGGCCTGCAGTACTGCACCCTAACCACTGCGTCACCTCGAAGAATATAAGAAGAAGAATATAATGTGATTATTCAATTTGCAATAGAGTAGAGTAGAGTAGAGTAGAGTAGAGTAGAGTAGAGTAGAGTAGAGTAGAGTAGAGTAGAGTAGAGTAGAGTAGAGTAGAGTAGAGTAGAGTAGGTTAAGGTAGCGTAGCGTAGCATAGCATAGTGTAGCACTGGAAGGGATCTTGGAGGTCTTCTAGTCCAGCCCCCTGAGTAGGAGGAGCTATACCAATTCAGATAAGTGACTGTATCTTCTTAAAAAAAAACAACCCAGTGATGGAGCATTCATGATTTCTGAAGGCAAGTTATTCCACTGGTTAATTGTCCTCACTGTTAGGAAGTTTCTCCTTAATTCCAGGTTGCTTCCTCTCTTTGATTAATTTCCAACCATTGTTTCTTGTCCAGCCCTCTGCCCTCTGCTTTGGAGAATAATTTGACATCCTCTTCTTTATGGCATTCAAATATTGGGATACTGCTGTTATGTCACCCCTAATTCTTCTTTTCTTTAGACTAGCCAAACCCAATGTCTTTCGTATTATAATAGTGATAGGGATGAAATCTCACAAGTAGAGCATAGGATTCCTTACCAAAGAGCCCAAGTGGAATTCTGAGAATTTCTAATTAGAAGAAGCACTTATGTTTGAAACTATGGTTGGTCACAGAAGGACAGCTAATATGATACAGCATTAAAGAGCTCGATTTTCCCCCTCTAATTTCTTTTCTGTATGAAATTCTGCCGGGAGAGATGAAATGACATGACTGAAAGCATCGCTTTTTCCAAAAGTACCTGCATGTAGAAAATTAACTGCTCTAAATGAAGTCTAGATTAGAACATTCATCCCTGAGGTGTTTTCTGTGGGTAAGAATTGGAGCCTTTAAAAAAGAAAAATCTGGTGAGATCAAAATTGCACTTTTTCTCATCTGCATTCTGGGGTGGCAAAGGGCTGTGTGAATTGAACATGCTTTCTTTCTGAGCATTCGGGCATGGTTCTAGTCCTGTCTTTAGTATGAGAGCTGGGTAGATGACTTTATTATTTCACTAGGAGAATGTGAGTTCTAATCCTGCCTTAGGCATGAAAGCTTTCAGCCTAACTCACCTCACAGGGTTATTGTGGGGAAAATAGGAGGAATATCAGATGTGTTTGCCACTTTGAGTTATTTATGAAAATAATAAAGTCAGGGAAGGAAGGAAGGAAGGAAGGAAGGAAGGAAGGAAGGAGGGAGGGAGGGAGGGAAGGGAAAAGGAAGGAAGGAAGAAAGGAAGGAGGGAGGAGAAAGAAAGGAAGGGAAAGGAAGGGAGGGAGGGTGGAAGGAAGGGAAGAAAGGAAGGAGGGGAAAAGAATGAATGAATGAAGGGATGAAGGAAGGAAGGAGGGGGAAGGAAGGATGGGAAAAGAAGAAAGGAAGGAGGGAAAAGGAAGGAAGGAGGGGGAAGGAAGGAGGGGGAAGGAAGGAAGGGAAAGGAAGGAAGGAAGGAAGGAAGGAAGGAAAAGGAAAGTAGGGAAGATGGAAGGAAGGAAAGAAGGAAGGAAGGAAAGAAGGAAGGAAGGAATTTCTTATGCATATTGCATAGGTGAATGGTTTTCTAAGTGTGGATGTTCTTCCTTTCAACAATGGTTCATCCTTTGAGTTGCATCCATACCGGAATGTATCCATATTCAAAGTATGTTTATGATGTCTCCTTAACACATTTATTCCACCAGGTCAACAACCAGCGCTTCCGGCTGCCCGTCACCCTGATCAAAGGTAAATTGTGGCTCTTCCAAAGCGGGACCTTTGCCACCATTGAAACGGACTTTGCGCTGAGGGTCTCCTACGACTGGAACAGCAACTTTGCAGTGAACATCTCCAGCAGTTTCTTTGAGAACGTCTGTGGTCTGTGCGGGGACTATAATGGAAAACCTGAGGATGACTTCAGGACCTCCACTGGATCCTTGGCTCCGGGCCCTGTGGCATTTGGACAGAGTTGGAAAGTGGAGGATGGAGACCCCTTGTGCTGGAGTGACTGCCATGGAGAATGCAAGAAGGCCCCTGAAAAAAACCTCATTCCGTACAGAGGTGAAACCTTTTGTGGCTGGATCAGTAAAAAAGGCGGCCCATTCAGCAGGTGCCATTCTTTGGTTGAGCCCGACATCTTTGTGGAAAATTGTGCCTACGACCTCTTTGTCTATGAAGGTCATAGAGAGGCGTTGTGCCAAGCGCTGAAGAGCTATGTGGATGCCTGCCAGCAAGAAGGTGGAGTGGTGTTAGATTGGAGGAGCCTCGTTGGATGCCGTGAGTAGAAATTCCTTGCTTATGGTAGCTTTCCTCTAGATCTGGGTTGGACAACTAGGGGAACTTGACAACCTATGGACTTCAACTCCCAGAGCATGGCTGGCTCAGGAATACTGGGAGCTGAAGTTCACCGCTCATAAAGTAGCCATATTGCTGAATCTCCCTCTAGATCAGGGGGTGTCAAACTCGATTTCATTGAGGGATGCATCAGGGTTGTATTTCACCTCAGGGGGTGGGGTGTGTGTGGCCAGAGGGGGCATGGCTAGCTTGACATCACTCATGTCAGGGGCACCTGTGGTGGTCGAGTGCTCTGCCAGTTAAAATGAGCCCCATTTTCGGCTGTGACGGCCTCCTGCAACCCTCTGCCAGCGAAAACGGAGGTCGAGCGCACTGCACATTACCCTTCCAAGCTCTGTTTTTTTCTGGCAGAGGCACCACGGGCTGGTCCTTCACTGTTTCTAGGGTGGCCCCATGGACCTGATCTAAGGACCATGTAGGCCGAATCCGGCCCGTGGGCCTTGAGTTTGACACCCCTGCTCTAAATCATGGATTGATGCAGGCATGAAATGCTCTAATCTTCGCTACGGGTTCAGAATCAGGAGCACTCACGTGCGGCACTTTTGTGCATGCGTAAAGCCTTCTGCACATGTGCAGAGCATCTGTGATGATGTCTGGGCATGTGGGTGGAGCCTCCCAGCGCCGCCGCTACCGGTTCACTCAAACTAGGGTGAACCGGCAGAATACCACCTCTGGATTGATGGGGATTGTAGTTGTAGTATAAGGTCTGGGGCGGAGTCAAGAAAAGAATCAGCCTAGAATCATGACGTTCCCACAAGCGGTGCATGTCCAAACCCTCATAAATCCCACTAACTCTTATTTAGCACCAATTTAGCACTGACCCGTTAGTTGACTAGATTCCTGAGTATAGATACGAGCAATAAATCAGCTTAACTGGAATTTGTCACTTGGTCCTGATTCTTTATGCCATGTCTACAATAACCTGACAGGAGCCCTGGTTGAGAAAAACAGACCTGAAACTTTGTCTTACGCTGAGATAAATATAATAATAAAATATATTCACAATGACTTAACACGCCCAGCCTTTCTCGCTCTTGTGGGACGGCTTACTGCAGGCCAACTTCAATTAATTTCTCCCTATACTAGCTCATCCATTTCCATATCTTTTTGAAAAGGCTACCCAAATTCACCGGAGGCAAATTTATCAGTAGGTATGAGAAATGAGGAATAATGGAACATTCATGGTCAATGACTCCCATCCCTTTGAGGCTTAGGGGGAGGGGGAAAGAGAGAGATTGCCCTTTTGCCTGATTTTTATCTTTTGAACTCAGCACTCATCCATCACTGCCACGCTGAGAACACCAGCAGTTATCTAGCGTAGCATGTGAATTCTTTAATGTCTGCCACACTTCTTTTTAAACTTACCCTTTGGTTTTGCAGTAAAGCTCATGGGAAACGAGAGTCAGGGAAATTATTACCCTGCTAAGAAGATTTGATCTGGGGAATGGGCAGACTCCCCATAAGTTAGTTTATGAAAGCACACAAGGGGCACTCTTAAAATTCGAGGTCTGCTTACAGCTCAGAAAAGTTATGTCCTAGAGTTTTGATCCCCAACCTTTCCAGCTTTGTGGACCAGAGAGAGAAGCAACGGTTAAGAGTGTGAGTAGTGTGTGTGCATGTGCTCATCCGGTGCTCGCACAAGCGCATGTTCACCGCCACTTCCGTTGCCCGGGTCCAAACGAGCCACTGCTTGGCATTGGAACATAGTCTTGGAGTTGGGGACTCCTCTCCTAGAGAATCTAGTTCAGTGTTTCCCAACCCTGGCAACTTGAAGATGTCTGGATTTCAACTCCCAGAATTCCCCAGCCAGCATTATTATTATTATTTTGGTCTTCACAAGCACCCATTCCAGAAGGGATATCCAAATGAGAAGACATTTTCCTCTTTAAATAAAGTAATCAAGTTAACGATTCCTGCTTTATCTTCCTTGCTATGGAAATAACTATTTGCACTGAGTCATCTTTATAAACGGTCACCGTTTTTACCATTTCCCCTCTCCTTCTTTTCTATAGCTTTACCCTGCCCCGAGAACAGCGTCTATAACATCTGTGGATCGGTCTGTCCCGCCACTTGCAGCAACGAAGCTCTTCCACCCCACTGTTCTTCTTCACAATGTGTCGAGTCTTGCCAGTGTAAGGAGGGTTTCGTGATGGATGCTGGGAAGTGCATCCCGCGAGCTGCCTGTGGCTGCCTCTTCGAGGGCCGCCTCTTGGCTCCCAATGAGGAGTTCTGGGGAGACAACACATGCACAAAACGCTGCACCTGCGACCCACAGAACAAGGAGGTGAAATGCCGGGACACCAAGTGCAGCCAGGAAGAGCAATGTCAGGTGAAGAATGGCATCCAGAACTGCTATGCTATCAGCTATGGGACCTGTTCTGTCATCGGCCACTCCCACTATCACGGCTTCGATGGTCACACTGTTAACTTCCAGGGCACCTGTCTCTACAGATTTGCTGGGCTGAGTCAGAAGAAGCCAGGGTTGGTTGCTTTCCAGATTTTGGTCCAGAATTCTCATCAGGGGGGCTGGTCTGGGACCCCTAAAAGGGTGGTCAAGATTGAAATCTACAACCTGGAGATCACTGTCAGCTGGGCGTATCTGGGCAGAATTACGGTGAGTTGAATCTAATGGAGATAGCTAGCTAGCTAGTTAGATGATTGATAGATAGATAGATAGATAGATAGATAGATAGATAGATAGATAGATAGATAGATAGATAGATAGATAGATAGATAGATAGATAGATAGATAGATAGATAATGATAGATAGATGATAGATAGATAGATAGATAGATAGATAGATAGATAGATAGATAGATAGATAGATAGATAGATAGATAGATAGATAGATGATAGATAATGATAGATAGATGAATAGATAGATAGATAGATAGATAGATAGATAGATAGATAGATAGATAGATAATGATAGATAGATGATAGATAGATAGATAGATGATAGATAATGATAGATAGATAGATAGATAGATAGATAGATAGATAGATAGATAATGATAGATAGATGATAGATAGATAGATAGATAGATAGATAGATAGATAGATAGATAGATAGATAGATAGATGATAGATAATGATAGATAGATAGATAGATAGATAGATAGATAGATAGATAGATAGATAGATAGATAGATAGATAGATAGACAGACAGACAGACAGACAGACAGACAGACAGACAGACAGACAGACAGAGTGTGTTTATTAAATTGGACAGTGGAAAAAATTATAAATTAGGAAAAATATAAAAGGAGAAATGAGAAAGGGCAGAAAAGAAAGATAAACGGAAAAAGGAAAAAAGAAATAGATAAAGATATAGGAAATAAGTAGGTAAGGTAAAGGTTCCCTTCCTACATATGTGCTAGTCGTTCCCGACTCTAGGGGGCAGTGCTGATCTCCATTTTAAAGCCGAAGAGCCAGCATTGTGCGAAGACGTCTCCGTGGTCATGTGGCTGGCATGACTAAATTCCGAAGGGGCACGGAACGCTGTTACCATCCCACCAAAGGTGGTCCCTATTTTTCTACTTGCATTTTTATGTGCTTTCGAACTGCTAGGTTGGCAGAAACTGGGACAAGTAACAGGAGCTCACTCCGTTATACAGTGCTAGGGATTCGAACCACCAAACTGTTGACTTTAGTCACTGAGCCACCATGTCCCTATAAGTACATACATAGACTACTCAAATTTTTTAAAAAGGAAGGGTTTCATTTAAAGATAAAACAAAATTAGGCACTTATTTTCTAAGTACCTGACAGAAAAAAAAAACTTTATCTATTTCAACAGAAGTGATTGACTTAGAGCCAAATTTCTGCCAGGTGGTTCTTCATTGTTGCTTCTCCTATGCTTCCAGGTCAATGGCCAGCTCACCAACCTGCCTTACAAGATGGGCCCAGATCAAATTATCGTCTACCAAAAGGGTTGGGACACTGTGATCCAAACAGATTTTGGCCTTGTGGTCACTTTCAACTGGCAGAGTCATCTCACGGTCACTGTGCCAACCACTTACCAAGGTGCCTTGAGCGGGCTCTGTGGCAACTTCAACGGAGATAAACAAGACGACATGGCATTGATTAGTGGTGGGCAAGTCACCAAACTGGCAGCTTTTGGGCAACTCTGGAAGGTGGCCGAGTTCCCTGGCTGTGGAGAAGTCAACCCAAAAGTATGTCCGAACTTGCAGAACATGGCCCAGAAGCAACGAAGCATTGGCACCGAATGTGGAATCCTGGTGGACAAGAATGGCCCGTTTAGGGAATGCCACAGGAAAATCAACCCAGAGGTGTTTTTCCTCGAGTGTGTGTCTGACTACTGCACATCCAACAGCCAAACATCTGCACTGGGCTACATCATCGCTGCTTATGCATCTGTCTGCCAAGTTGTGGGAATGACCATTTACACTTGGAGGATCCACATAGTCTGGAGTAAGTAAGATTGGGCACTATCCAGTGGTGGGATTCAGCCAGTTCGCACCTATTCGGGAGAACCGGTTGGTAACTTTCTAAGCAGTTCAGAGAACTGGTTGTTGGAAGAAATCTCCTTTTGGTTTTTTCCACCTTACAGGGCTAATCCTGTAAGGATTACATTCTGATGTTGTTTCTAGCCTGATCTAGAGCCGAAGTGGCACAGTGGTTAGAGTGCTGTACTGCAGGCCACTCCAGCTGACTGTTATCTGCAGTTCGGCGGTTCAAATCTCACCGGCTCAGGGTTGACTCAGCCTTCCATCCTTCCGAGGTGGGTAAAATGAGGACCCAGATTGTTGGGGGCAATATGCTGACTCTGTAAACCGCTTAGAGAGGGCTGAAAGCCGTATGAAGCGGTATATAAGTCTAACTGTTATTGCTATTGCTATCTTTATTGCCCTGCTTACAGAAACTGCCTCTCCAGTTAACCTTTATTACCATTGTAACAACTAAGCCCATCGACCTGAGTGACATCGACTTGGCCATGCCCACATGATCACATGACCACAGTGCCCCACCTACCCAGCTGGTCATTAGGACAGAGAACTGATTGGTAAACTATTTGAATCCCACCACTGGCACTATCTAACAAAACGAAACTCAATGGTGAAACAAACAAGGGTCTACGTTTAGGCAAGGAAAACAAAATGCACAGGTACACTATATGCCAGTGATGGCTAACCTTTTTGTTGTTGGGTGCCAAAAATGTGAGGGCACGTGCATGAAAGTGCATGCACGTGCCAACACCCATAATGCGAAGTACACCCCCACATGTGCATACATGCACAACAGGGGTGGGTTCCTGCCAGTTCTAACCTCTTCTATAGAAGAGGTTCCACAAATCTACAGTGCCGTTTAGAACCGGTTCCAGCTCCCTCCCCCCGCCTGTCGGCACATCATCAAGATGAAAAGCGAGAGGAGTAATTCTGGGAGTTGAAGTCCACAAGTCTTAAAGCTGTCAAGTTTGCACACCCCTGGGGATTTTTTTCTAAAGGGTTAGAGGTACAACAGTCTTGTAGCTTGACAGCTTTAAGACTTGCACACTTCAATGCCAGAGTTTCTGAACCAACATTCTGGTTGCTAAGCAAGAGAGTTGTTAAGTGAGTTTCATCACATTTTACAAGTTGGCCACTCCCACCTGGTCACATGGCTGACAAGCCACTCCCACCCAGTCACATGGCCGGCAAGCCACTCCCACAAAGCAGGCCACACCTACAGAAGAGGTTCTAAAAAATTTTGAAAGCCACCACTGATGCACAACCCTACCCCGCTCTCCCCCACAAGCGTGCCGCTCTACTCACCTCCAAGGTAAGCTTGGTATTTCCTCTGGGGAGTTGGGGGAGGCCATTTTCGCCCTCCCCAGGCTCCAGGAAAGCCTGGGGAGGGTGAAAAATATGCCCAACAGCCCATTGGGCCCATTTTTTTGCCCTCCCCAGGCTCCAGAGGCTTTCCTGAAGCCTGGGGAGGGCACAAACGGCCTCCCCCAGCCCTCCAGAAGGCCAAAAAACAGCTGGCCAGCACACGCATTGGAGCTGACAACTCATGTGCCGGCAGATATGGCTCCTCATGTCACCTGTGGCATGTGTGCCATAGATTCTTCATCATGGGTATATGTGGTACCTTGCTCAATAGTAGTAACTGTGAAAGGGATCTTGGAGTCCTAGAGGACAACCACTTAAATATGAGCCAGCCGTGTGCAGCAGCTGCCAAAAAAGCCAACACAGTTCTAGGCTACATAAACAGAGGGATAGAATCAAGAACACATGAAATGTTAATACCACTTTATAATGCCTTGGTAAGGCCACACTTGGAATACTCCATCCAGTTTTGGTTGCCACGATGTAGAAAAGATGTGGAGACTCTAGAAAGAGTGCAGAGAAGAGCAACCAAGATGATCAGGAGTTGAAGAATGGTTTCAGGAACTGGGTATGTCTAGTTTATAGGGATCTTGGAGTCCTAGTGGATAACCATTTCAATATGAGCCAGCCGTGTGCAGCAGCTGCCAAAAAAGCCAATACAGTTCTAGGCTGCATAAACAGAGGGATAGAATCAAGATTACGTGAAGTGTCAATACCACTTTATAATGCCTTGGTAAGGCCACACTTGGAATATTGCATCCAGTTTTGGTCACCACCATGTAGAAAAGATGTAGAGACTCTAGAAAGAGTGCAGAGAAGAGCAACAAAGATGATTAGGGGACTGAAGCCTAAAACATATGAAGAACAGTTGCTGGAACTGGGTTTGTCTAAGCACTGGAACCAAACTTATAAAAGATGGTCAATATATTTTCTCATTTTCCCATTTCAGAACTTTCATGTCCACCAAACAGCCATTATGAACTCTGTTCCAGAAGCTGTCAACAGACGTGCGATAGTCTCTATTCATCTCTGCCCTGCGCCACCTACTGCACAGAAGGGTGTGTCTGTGATGAAGGCTTTGTGCTCAGTGGTGACCGTTGTGTCCCTCTGCATCAGTGTGGTTGCACCTATCAGGACCAGTATTATATGAGTGGACAGACCTTCTACCCAACCAGTAACTGCGATATGAAGTGTACGTGCCAAGGTGGTGGAGCTGTCACCTGCCACAAAATCACCTGCGGGCCCAATGAAGAATGCAAAGTGGTGGGCGGAGTCCAAAAATGCCACCCAATGAGTTCAGCCACTTGCTCGGCTTCCGGAGATCCTCATTATCTCACTTTTGACGGAGTCCCCTTTGATTTCCAAGGCACCTGCTCTTACATCCTAGCTAAGACTACCGTTGAAAACACAAGTGGTCTGACTCCCTTTACCATCACGGCAATAAATGAGCCTTGGGGGAATGGAAAAGTCTCCGTAATTAAACAAGTATCTGTGGAGGTCTACGGATTCAAACTGACTCTGATCCATAAGAAAGAAGGACAAATCCAGGTCAGTGTTTTCTCTAGAATTATCTTCTAATCTATGTCTATAAAACATTGTCCTCTTAATCTGGGGGAAAAAACCCTTTACAACTGCAACCATAGATCTTCTGCAAACTCTCTAATTTATTTTCACAACGATGCTGCAGAATGCATTGATCAAAAAGATAGCAACTGGGGAAAGCTGAAAATGATCTAGTAAGCGTTTGGGTTTTAGAAGGAAACCTTCTAAAACCACCGAATGGTTTTGAAGGGAGGAAAATAGAAAAGGAAGGAGAATTTGAACCTGAAACATGAGGGATCTTCTCTATCTATAGACCATAAATGATGGATGGAGAGGTCCTTTGGCCACATTTTGACCAGATTTTGACTTCTTCGTCTCTTCTATCTGTTTCTAACCCAGGAAATCAAAAGTGTAATTTACTTGGATTAAGAGGGAAAAGGAGGGGGATTGAGGATTACCAAACTCAGTATTTCTCTAATTAAATAAGGAATATGTTGAATCTGCCTTGTCTTGTTAACTCGTCTAACTGGATTTGAGGATCTGTTTTGAAACAGTTTTCCAAATGTGTGGAATAGAGCACAGATAAGCTATGGAGACCTTTTGTTGAAAAGGTCAATGTGTATTGACTCCCACGTGCCAAGAATGATGGTAAGAACTGGAAATATTAATGTTCTGCCATTAGAGAAGAAAAATCCTTCGAGGTCTGTGTTGTGGCCCAGCAGGAGCCATTGGAGCTGCCAACAGACTCCGACAGCGAGGGGCCCTCTGAGTCAGCTCTGGAGGATGTGGAGAACCCTGGACAGGGTTCTGACTCTGAGCAGGGCGCAGAGAGGCTGGTTGGCCACCAGGAGGCACCTGAGCCTTGGACCAGTGGGGAGGAGACAAGGGAGAGTGAGCCAGAGGCCAGTAGTGAGTTGTTCCTGAATGCATGCCATCGAAGAGCTACTAGGCGTCAGGAACAATTACGCAATTACAGGAGGTAATTGCACTCAGCTGGTGGTCATTAGGCTCCTCTCCAGACTATATAAAGCTACTTGTGCACACTCCCCTCTTTGCAGAAGTCAACGCAGGCTTGAATGTCGGAGGACAATACTGTGAGCTTGGCAGGCTGGATTGCTGCCAAGCCTTATCTGTGTTTATTGCTGCCCGAGCTTGTCTGTTAATTAAATGCAGTAACTTATCTCTGGCTCGGAGTGTGCTTTAGGTGTGAAACAAGGGGGGGGTCAGAACAGATCTGTATGACTGTTGTATCAATTCCCTGTTTACTTCCTCTTCCAGTTGAATGGGGTATTACGGTCCCTCCCCATGGAACTTTCTGAAGGACATCTCAAAGCCTATCAACATGGCACTAAGATCCTAATAAAAACCAGCTTTGGCCTTGTGGTGAGCTATGACCTGATTTACGATGTGAGAATTACTGTCCCGAGCAGCTATCGGGAGCGGATGCAAGGTCTGTGTGGGAATTACAATGGGAAGAAGGACGATGAGTTCCTACTTCCCAGTGGGAAGAAAGTTACAGACGTGGCTGTGTTTGGGGCTTCCTGGAAGATTTCGGTCCTTGGGGCAGAAGGACCTTGTTCAGATGGATGCTCGGGGAGCAACTGCCCGACCTGTGATGAAGAAAAGAAGAAGGTCTTCCAACAGCGCAACTACTGTGGGATCCTCACTGCCTCGGATGGCCCCTTAAAGGGTTGCCACAGTCAGGTGGACCCCAGTGTGTTTTTCAATGACTGCATCTATGATTTGTGCCAAAGCAATGGAGACAGCCAGACCTTATGCCAAAGCATTCAGAGCTACGTGTCAGCTTGTCAAGAAGCCAAGGTCCTTATCCAGCCATGGAGAAGTCCATCTTTCTGCCGTGAGTAATGTTGATTTCCAGTTCTCAGAATCTTAGAATAAAAGGACTGGAAAGGACTTTGGGGGTCCTTTAGTCCAGAAGACTTCGGGGGTCTTCTAATCCTGTCAAACTCAAGGCCAGGGGGCCAGATGCAGGCCATGGGGTACTTAGATCTGGACCATGGGGCCACCCTGGAAACAATGAATGAACAGAGCCGAGGTGGCGCAGTGGTTAGGGTGCAGTACTGCAGGCCACTTCAGCTGACTGTTATCTGCAGTTCAGCGATTCTAATCTCACCGGCTCAAGGTTGACTCAGCCTTCCATCCTTCCGAGGTGGGTAAAATGAAGCCAGACTGTGGGGGCGATATGCTGACTCTGTAAACCGCTTAGAGAGGGCTGAAAGCCCTATGAAGCGGTATATAGGTCTAACTGCTATTGCTATTGCTATTGCAATAGCAATGAATGGCTGTGATGGTTCTGCCAGTGAAAACGTGGGGGGACACGCATGTCCTCCCACCCCCAGTTTTGGGCCTGGAACCAGTTTTGAGCCCAAAATGCAATGCGAGCATCCCCCCCACGCATGTGCCCTGCCCCTACACATGCACCCCACTCCCCGTGCATGCACGGCAGAGACCCAAAGACCAGTTGGCAGACAGGAGGCACAAACGCATGTGCAGTGGAGGTGGGCTGGGGTGATGGCTGGCGTGCTCGCAGAGAAGGCTCTGTGTGCCACCTGTGGCACGTATGCCACAGGTTCACCATCACGGGGCTAAGACATCAAAGAACCCTACATAAGCCTACATAAAAAGGAACAACAATTTTCTCCATTCAAACAGAAAGCATTGTTTTTCAGCCGCAGTTGCTCAGCACATGCCCCCTCCAAAAGTTATGGTCCAAAGGCAGAAATTTGCTATGAAGCATTAAATGCGAATCATTTTCTGTTAGAATATTCATAACTGGGAGAGACATGGTAACAAGGTCAGGCAATGAATAGGCATAGCAACTAAGTCAGCCAATGGGAGCTTAAACAGAACTGAGTCTGTGCTGAGAATCAAAACTGAAACAAGGCTGATCTCTGTCTTCTCTGAAATGAAACTGTTCTCTCCTGCTTGTGTTCTGCTTGTAACTTCTACCATGTTGAAAGAACCTACTATTGGTATTGTACATTTATCCATCTGTTATTATCTATATAACAAAATTAATGAATCCAGCTGAATCAGTTATCTGTGTGTGCTTTCTGCATTTGATTTTTCTGCAACAAACTCTGACATTTTCTCCCATGTCTCTCCTCTCCATCTCTTTCATTCTTTCAGCTTTGAGCTGCCCTCCCCACAGCCACTATGAAGAATGTGCTGATTTTTGTACTGCTGATTGTTCTGGGCTCCGAATATGTCCTGAAACCTGTGCCGAGGGGTGCCAGTGTGATCTTGGGTACTTCTTTGACGGGCTCGGCTGCGTCTCAATGGAAGGCTGTGGATGCTTTGGAAATGGAAGTTATTATAGGGTAAGGCTCCAGTCTTCACTGGAGTTGGATCTTTGCTCTACCCAGCCTCCTGTTAATGGAGATTCTCAGTCCTCCAGGTCATGGTTGTCCCAAAGTTACTTTTTCAAAAGGCAACTGGGCTTTGTTTTTCCCTGAAAACGTTTTCCTTCTCATCCAATAAGCGTCTTCAGTTCTGACTTCACTTCGGTCAGAACCCAAGAAGCTTCTTGGGAGGAGTAGGAGGAGCCAACGTCGCGATGTCAAAACGTGCGGTCTCGATACTCTGAGACCGCCGTTGATACTTTTGGACCAAATCAATTTTGGTCCACCCACCCAGCCTCATTTCTGACCATCCCAGTGCAGTTGTTGGTCAAGATTTGCTCCGGGGGCTCCTTCGTTCTTCTCTTCTGTAAGTAATCCTCAACATACGATCATAATTGAGCCCAGAATTACAGTCATTAAAGCAGATGGTCACGCGACCATGAACAATTTTGTGACCTGTTTTGCAGCAATCTTTAAGGGAATCACCGTGATCTTTAAGCAAATGCATCAGTCAAAACATGCATCCTTTGAGTGAAAAAACAGTTTCCCACAAAAAATGTCATAAATCATGTTCACATGATTGTGGGAGGCTGAACACAGCCATAAATTCTCACTGGTTGTGATCACGTGAGCCTGAAACCTTTGGAACTTGGGATCCAGGTTGTAAGTAGCTCTGGGGATGTCCATGGTAGGTTCAAATAGTCGCTAAGTGGCTGCTCGTAAGTCAAGGATTACCTTTAATAAGCTAACTAAGCCAATCGTGGGCAAAACATTTTCTTCCTTACGTCCCAAAAAAAGAATATAGGTCTGCTCGAAAAATAAATAAGAAAGAAAAAGGTTGGGGTGGGGTGGAATGAAGAATAAAGAAAACAGCAAAAGGATTTAGAGAGAGTACATATCCTGGAGCTGGGGTGTCAAACTTATTGCACGCGTACCAGAAGTGGCACACAGAGCCATCCCTCCGTGCATGCGAGCCGTTGCCCGTTGCTCTTCCAGGTTCTGGCGTGCCAGCCAGCTGGTCTTTACCATGTCAGGAAGATGACCTTCATCTGATGAAGGTCTGCATTCATGCGCTTGGAACATGATCTTCTGCTTTCTGGCGCATGAAGGCTCACCAACTACCTGGTCTTTGCATGCACATGCACACAGGAAACTGGAAGAGCAGCCACCCGGTGAGCATCCACCCACCGGGAAGATGATCTTCTGGTTTCCAGCACGTGAAGACCAAGTGGTCGGTGAGCATGTGCACTGGGAAGTGCCAGAAACTGGAAAGATCATCTTCCCAGCATGTGCATGGACACCAGGAGGCTGCTCTTCCAGTTTCCGGCATGCACGCACGCACTTCCGTTTCAGCCTTTGGTGCCGGAAAAGTTTGCCAACACTGTCTTAGAGATGAAACTACTTAAATTGTTATACAGATCGTCTTTGCTTAGCAACCAGCACTGGGACCAACAACTCAGTTGTTAAGTGAAGCAACTTAGCTGATCTTACTCCAGCTTTTCCTTTGCTTCACAGACCCGCCAAGGTCATAAATGCAAGGATTGGTTGCAAAATGATCACCGTCATCATCACTGTATGTGGTTGTTGCTGAAACGAAAACTATCAACGTAGCAAAAGGGCGGTAGGAAGTTTAAAAGCTTGGATGATTATACGGAGAGCTGTGAAGGATTCCTAAAGAACAATAGAGGAGGTATCAGATGGATCTCTTTGAGAACATCTTACACCGGAGAGCTGCTCCTGAGAAGGCCAGCTCTTAACTTGCTATTATCATAGCATAGGAGGCTTTCTTATTTTGAATGAGACACACAGAATTTCTATATCGCTGAGCCCAGATTCTTGGTTTCCCCCCCCCTCCTATTGGAACAATAAGAATTTTCAATATCATAGACAGAATGGAGAGCTTAGGAACTGTGCTACACAATCGCCTTCTGTTCCTTGATGGGAGCTTAAAAATACTCATTGGAGGCTAAGCGTGCTGAATGCTTCTTTTGTTCCATGCCTTCTCAGCCCAACGAGGAGGTCCTGCTGAACGAATGCCAGCAAATCTGCCGGTGTCTCCCTGGGCAGGGACTCCTTTGCAAATCTTACCACTGTTCTTCTGATGAAGACTGTCGAGTCCAAGATGGCATCATGAGCTGCATTAATAAAGGTAACGGAGTCAAGAGCTACGTTTTAGCACATGCTAACTCCCTAAATCCCAAATCACTGAAATACAGTGTATCTTGCATCGAGCTATATGCTTAGCAGGATGACCTGTATCCCACAACCTGCCAAAACAACATTTCATGGTTAACTGACTTAGCAGCCCTGCTCTCAACCAGATAACAGTAAGGAGAATGGGAAGGGAAGGCATTGGATTGTAAGAGAGGTTTTGGAAAGAACTCATGCTGCCCAGAAGCATGAGATGGACCCAAACTCCAAGGTCATCCATCAGTTTGGAACCTCCGAGTCAGACAGGCTGCTCCTAAAACTCATTTGCAGCTCATTGATGGACAATGGACAATGGGAGGCCCAGGGGGAAAAGGGAAAGTTTCACTATGCTGTTTCGCGCGCGAAATCATCAGAGCTGGCATTTCCACTTCTGTACCCATATGCAGAGGTGGGCTTCAAAAATTGCAGCAATGGGTTTGCTGCTCTGTGATTGGGTGGGCGTGACCATGGCTGGGAGGTGGGGGCATTTTCACTCTCCCCAGGCTCCAGAGGCTTTCCTTGAGCCACTGGGAGGATGAAAACTGCTCCCCCGGGCTATGGAGACTCTCTGGAGGCCAGAGAGAGGCCTATTTCTGGACTTCTGGAACCTATTCTGGCAGGCCCATTTTCCCCCCTCCCTGAGCCTCTTCGCAGGTCCTGCATGTACTTGGCATGATGAACGGGCCACATGGAGACTCCTGGGAGAGGTGGGAGGGGAGGGCCAGGGTGGGAGTGGCCAGCCAGGGGTGGAATTTGGGGGTTTGCCAAATTGGGCAGAATCCTAGCTAGAGGATCACTCGAACCCATGCAAACCCCCAGCATATGGCTTTTCAGTAAAGTTATGGGTTCTACCATAAAACCGCAAACGACAAAATCGCGGTCGACGAAAGCGCGTATGTGACGTCATCACAGCACGACGAAAAAGATCGAAAAAGATCGAAAAATGTAAAAATAAAGCTAAAACCTTCCCCTAACCCCCCCAAACCTAACCCTAAACCTAACCCTAAACCTAACCCTTAACCTAACCCTAAACCTAACCCTTAACGTAACGAAAAACCTAACGCTAACCCTTAACCTAACGCTAAACATAACGCTAACGCTCTAACCCTAACCCTAACCCTTAACCTAACCCTAACCCTAACCCTTAACCTAACCCTTACCTTTATGTGAATGGGCTTGCTGTAATTTAATTTTTATTTCAATTTTTCGATCTTTTTCGTCGCGTTGTGATGACGTCACATACGCGATTCCGTCGACCGCGCTTTTGTGGAACGCGCTTTTGACGGGTCACGAAGTTATGCCCTTGGGAAAAAAATATCCCAGGAGTGTCTTTTGCTGTTTAGCACAGTGGGATGGATGACCCAAAGGTTAGTTTCCAAGAACACCCTGACCTACCACCATCATCCCAGATTACCCAACACTATTTATCCTATCCTATCCTAGAAAACTCAGTGAAAATATTTCCCGAAGGATGTATTTAAGATACAGCTGACTCCGACTCCGACTTTCTATACAATGAGATTGCTGCATAGAGTGGAATTCATACAGTACCGGTAGTCCTCGACTTAACAACTATTTAACAATGGTTCAAAGTTACAGTGGCACTGAGAAAAGTGACTTACAACTCATCCTCAAAGTTATGACCATCACACAAAGTTATGCAAACATCTGATTGCAATTCTGGCACTTGCCAACCAGCTTATAAGTGTGAACAACTGCCATAGGAAACTTTTTTCAGTGCCATTGTAACATTGAATGGTTGTAAATTGAGGGCTCCCTCTACCCTGTTTCTCTGAAAATAAGACCTCCCTGGATAATAAGCCCAATCGGGCGTTTGAGTGCATGAGCTAAAATAAGACATCCTCGAAAATATTGCAACACAGCAGCAGCCATGAAGTGACCACGCTCACCCCCTCCTCCATCTCAACAATAATAAGACCTCCCCCAAAATAAGGCCAAGTGCTTATTTCTGGGGTCAAAAGAAAATAAGACACTGCTTTATTTTGGGGGGAAACACGGTACTATGTTTGATTTTACATCTTTCCTTCTATCAGATCCATGCAAAACCTTACAGTGTCAGGTCAAAGAAACATGTGAGATAAAGAATGGCAAAGCCTTCTGTGTCCCGACTTACAATGAGACCTGCTATGGCTGGGGAGAACCCCATTATCACACCTTCGATGGGTTGGAGGTGAACTTTCAAGGGACTTGCACTTACACGTTGGTCAAATATTGTGGCAATGATACCAGACTGGTTCCATTTGCGGTGGATCATAAGAATGAAAACCGGGGGAGGCAGGATGTTTCTTTCGTGCGGCTGATCAATATCTATGTGTACGGATACAACATCACTATCGGCAGGAGGCATTCAGGCAAAATCTCGGTGAGTTCGGGTTTTTTTCCTGCGCATAAGCAGAACAATTTCCATTGGACTGCGCATGCACACGCAGCGGGCATCCAGCACATGTGCATGAGCAAACCGGCAGTAACGCTGGCTGAAACCCAAACCTGCTTTCACATTGTTTTCTTGGCAGTGATAAAGAAGTAGCTTGCTAGCTTCTCTTGGGATGTTCTTTCCATCAAGCTCGTATAGTCCTGGAATTTTAGTGTAGTCTCACATCCTGATACGGCCCACGTCCAGCCCTGCTTAGCTTCTTCTTCTTCTTCTTCTTTTTTTTGAGATCAGCTAAGCTTGACCAGGTTCTGGCACCTGATATGCGAAGCCCATCCAAAAATGTGACTTGATCATCACATTCTGAATGCAAAGCAGGCCAGTGTAAGGTGACCTACATTCCCTCTGATGAATTCATGCGGCAGAGGCAACATAATTCACGGAAGCAAAAAAAAGGCAGGCAGCACCAAACTCTTTGCTTAAATGAGGCCTTTGTGGGGGTCCTGAAACTTCTCCACGATGGACTCCAGAGCCAGAAGAGGTTTTGGATAAACTAAATTGCATTCTAACCAGTGGTGGGATTCAAATTTTTTTACTACCGGTTCTGTGAGCGTGGCCTGGTGGGCGTGGCAAAATCCCCATTCCCTCCCCACCCCACTAACTGCTTTCCAGTTCCATTTTCCTGTTCAGGCTAACCAAAGAAGATCAGCTGGGAGGCAGCAGGGGCGTGGCCAGCCTATTTGCCAGTTCTCCAAACTACTCAAAATTTCCACTACCGGTTCTCCAGAACTGGTCAGAACTGGCTGAATACCACCTCTGCTTTGAGAGCTGTATGCAACAAAATTTCATTTTAATATATGCCAATTAGTGTACATTAAAAGTGACAATAAAGTTATTATTCTGTTCTGTTCTACTCTACTGTCTATTCTATTCTATTCTATTCTATTCTATTCAATTCACACTATTCTTATTCTATTCTATTCCATTCCATTCTATTCTATTCTATTCACTCCTCTTCTTTTCTCTTCTCTCCTACATCTGTGTCCATACATTATGTATGTATATTTGTGTTTGAAAACACAGCTTAACGGGGTCATCACCAACCTGCCTGTGACCCTGGAAGATGGGAAAATCCACCTTTTCCGAAGTGGCGTGAAGGCCATCCTGCAAACCGACTTTGGACTGGAGGTATCCTTCGACGGGGCGTACATCTTTTCCGTCATCCTCTCCAGCAGCTACTACGATTCCGTCTGTGGCCTTTGTGGGAATTTCAACCAAAACCCCAAGGACGACATGATGACAGCTGCAGGGGTCAAGGCGAATTCTGAGGTGGAGTGGGCCGCAAGTTGGAAAGTGAAGGACCGCGATCCATTCTGCTGGGATGAATGCAAGGGCCGATGTCCCACCTGTGAGGAGAGCAATCAGGAACTCTTTGGAAGTGAAAAATTCTGCGGGCTCCTCACCAAATTGGACAAGGGCCCCTTCCAGAAATGCCACCCCAAGTTAAACCCGGACAACTTTTTCGACAGCTGCATTTATGACGTCTGTCTCAGCGGAGGTGCCAAGGGCATCCTGTGCAAAGCTCTAGAGGCTTATGCAACTCAGTGCCTCAACGAGGGTGTGAGCATTACAGACTGGAGAACACAAAGCGGTTGTGGTGAGTACGGGTCTTGGGGTGGCATGAGAGAAAATCAAGCCCTTGTTCATTCATTCATACGTTAACTGAAATTTCTTAGTCCCATATTTATTTTGAATGTAGTCAATCCATCTTCTCCATTCCAGCTTGTATTTCTCATCTGAATGGTCCTTGAGGTATGCTGATATTTTAGCCATCTCTGCTAAGTTTGTTACTTTTAACGTCCATTCTTGAATGGTAGGCAATTCTTCCTTCTTCCAGTACTGCGCCACCAACAATCTCCTTAAATGTAGACTGGAGACATTGCAGTTACAAATAGAAACCCAGGTAAGACAAAGGTACCCAATTTTGGAGGCATCCTTAGTGCTGCGGAGATGTACTTCAAACAGTGGAGAGGACCTAATAAAGAAGTGATTTTACCACCACCAACACTGGAAAGCATGGGCTTATTTATTGGATGGGGAGCACATCACTTTGCTGCCAATTAATTGGTGACACACTTCTCCCAAAGGTGGTTTTTTTCCTTTTTTTCTTTTAAAGTTTTTATTAGATAACATTCCAAATATTGGACATAGTGTGACATTTCCGGCATAAATATTTTCATATAGTTTTTTTGGATCTTACAACAATTGCAGTTTATATCCATTACATAGATATGTGTAGTCAGTCCAATTACCTGCCCATTAGTCCCTTCTTTTATATAATTACTAACAATATAAATACATATCCCATTCCTACCTATCACACAATCTTAATAGCATATTTTCCAATTCTTAAGTTGTCTGTTTTTCTGTCCCAGCCTTTCCCCACATCATTTCTAACCATTGGTGCCATTTGTCCCAGTTTTCGTGATATTCCGTCTAACCCTTGTGTTTGAGCTCTGGTGTCAGTCTGCGCACAACAGTATCTTATTTATTATTTCTTGTTCCAAGGGAGTCTCTTTATTTTTCTATTTTTATGCAAAAACCAATCTTGCTGCCTTTAAAATATACAGCATTAAACATAGTCCACCTTTGCCATATTTTTCTTTTGTGATCCCTAATAAAAAATAGTTCTAGCCTCAACTCCATCCTTTGATTTAGCATCTCTTCTTTTTTTGGTGCCAACCCCCCCCCCCCAGATTTCGGACGCTTCCATCACATATGGTAAAGGGTTCCTAGTGCAACATTACATGTACAACATTATGGAGATAAGTTTTTTATTAATTTTAGCTAATCTTGTAGTGTGATGTGCTCCCAAAGGTGCTTTTTCAAGCGGCAACTGGATTTTCTGGATTTTCATTGAAGATGTTTTGCTTCTCATCCAAGAAGCTTCTTCAGAGCTGAAGAAGCTTCTTGGTTGAGAAGCAAAACATCTTCAATGGAAAAAAAACCCAGAAAGTCCAGTTGCCTCCAGTTGCCAAGACAACCATAACCTGGATGACTGAGAATCTCCATAGACATTTGCTGACACACTTGTGCAAGTATGGCACCATAAAGACAGTGTCAGCGTTCCCAGTATCATGTAGAATTAAATCAGAGTCCAAGGCAAAACGATCCTTAAAGTTCCAATTTAATAAAGCAGACATCCTAGCACATCTGTGTTAATCCCAATTCTGGAAATGACATCAGAATTCCACCCAGTTAAAAGTTCATGATCTTGTCCCCACACCCACAATCCATCACATGGTCCAATCTTCTTCTTCCATGCTGGCGTCCACACCCAGCTGCTTCCGGTCAGGTGTAAAAGTGCGGAGACAAAAGATGACCTTGGCTTCTAGAAAAGAATGAAAACAATACATTCCACAATCCTACTCCTGTCTATTCCCCCCTCCCATCAACTATACTAATGAAACAGCGTAATGAAATAAGAGAAAGTGTGGCAGGCCAAAATTCTAAAAGGAATATAATTACAGGCCTGACAGACAGGGCATCCCAAATTTACACACCAAGGCTAATTGTGAAACTCTTGTCAGCCCATTCTTTAGAAAGCAAGAGAAGTAACAGATTAACGGAAGGGGTCTTGCAAGTCATCTAGTCCAACTCCCTGCCCAAGCAGGAGACCCTACATCTGCCTTTACCTAGGATTGAGCTCACAACCTCCTGATAGTGAGGCAAGAACTAGAGTCTTTCTGGGTTTTTTGGTTTTTTTTAAAAAAACAAAAGTTACCGAAGAGAACAGAATAAAGTCATAGAATTCTCAGCAATTGGCAAGATTCTGTCTAGAATCCAGTTTATCATCCAACTAGTTAAGGAGATGCTTTCTTTAGTCAGATCTCTGGGGAAACAGGTAGGCTGGTTGTTCTCTGAACTGGTATAGATGAAATGTCCAGTTGGCCTTGATGCTATATTAATATGTGAGATAATATGTAATATAAGAAGCCGTTTCTTCTAACGCTTAAGGCATCTGGCTAGAAACCAGGCTTTGTGAGTTCTAGTCTCATCACAGGCTTGAAAGATGACTTTGGGCCAATCACCAGGAGTCTGTGAGTTCTAGTCCTGCCTTAGGCATACAAGTGGTTGGGTGAGTTTGGACCAGTCACCAGGAGTCTGTGAGTTCTAATCCTGCCTTAGGCATACAAGCAGTTGGGTGAGTTTGGACCAATCACCAGGAGTCTGTGAGTTCTAGTCCTGCCTTAGGCATGCAAGCAGTTGGGTGAGTTTGGACCAGTCACCAGGAGTCTGTGAGTTCTAGTCTTGCCTTAGGCATGCAAGCAGTTGGGTGAGTTTGGATCAGTCACCAGGAGTCTGTGAGTTCTAGTCCTGCCTTAGGCATGCAAGCAGTTGGGTGAGTTTGGACCAGTCACCAGGACTCTGTGAGTTCTAGTCCAGCCTTAGGCATGCAAGTGGTTGGGTGAGTTTGGACCAATCACCAGTGTTGCAGAAAATGAGACAAGACCAGCTCTTTGTCAAAGGGAAAGGTTTATTGCGCAACGTTCAGCAGCAAGCAAAATCTGAACCCCGAAGGGCAGTTGTTTACAGTCTTTTATACTCTTAGCCAACATATCAATCATCCCAAAGTACCTGGCCTTCCTGTGTCACGTAGACCCCCTTCCTGTGTCATGTAGGTCTTGCACACAATCTCCCAAAACAGAGACAGGACATTCATTACTCAATTACCTCCCCACAGGGGGTATTGGTACCAATATCCTGTTTCATTTGTTTTAGTTAGGTGAAGCAAACAGAACAACTAATCTTAAGGGTAATTAATCCTTTGTCCCGTTCCACATGGTCAAGAAACTTTAATACCCAAATAATCTGTCTCGTTGTCAAATTCTCTTTTATTCCCCCCTTTGAAACTCTTCCGTCTTTTCAGGAGGAGTTTCACCTGGAATCTGTGAGTTCTAGTCCTGCCTTAGGCGTAAAAGCTGATGGGATGACTTTGTCTCACTTTCCCTTAGCCCAACTTACAGGGTTGTTGTGGGGAAAATAGGAGGAGGGGGTATTAAATGTTCCCCACCTTGAGATACTTATGAAAATAAATGATTAAAATGTATAAAAATAATAAAGGCAGTTTAAAAAAGGAAAGAGGAAAGGAGAGGAGTGGAGTGGAATAGAGAGGAGTGGAGAGGAGAGGAATGGAGAGGAAAGGAAAGAAAAGCAAAGGAGAGAAAAGGAAAGGAGAGGAGAAGAGAGGAAAGGAAAGGAAAGGAAAGGAAAGGTAAACACATGATCTGGTTGATAGAGTTTACTGCTGTTGGATAGGTCTGCCTTGCTGTACAACTCCCACTGGTGGCATTGGCCTTCTGTCTGTCCAACTTACTGAGAAGTCCTTCCTCTGCTCCTTCTTTCCAGCTTTGACCTGTCCTGAGAACAGCCACTACGAGGCCTGTGGAAGCGCCTGCCCAAACACTTGCTCGGAGCCATTGGCTTCCGCATCTTGCAAGATGCCCTGTGTGGAAACCTGCCAATGCAACGAAGGCTACGTGCTCAGTGTCGATCGATGTGTCCACGTGGGGAGTTGCGGCTGTACCTACGATGGTGCCTACTACAAACCGGAGCAGGAATTCTGGGGGGATGAGAACTGCACCTCTCGCTGCAGGTGTGACCCCAAGATGGGCATGGTCGTGTGTGAGCCAGGCAGCTGCAAGGCTAGCGAAATATGCGGAATAGACGACGGCATCCGACAGTGCAACCCTATCAGCGTTGCCACCTGCACAGTCATGGGGAATCATCACTACACCACTTTTGATGGGCAGAAATATGACTTTACTGGCACTTGCCTCTACCAGCTGGTTGGCTTCTGTGCCAAGGATCCTTCTCTCACGCCCTTCGCCATCAAGATCCAGAACAGCCAAGGAAGGAAGATCTTGCCATTCTCTTCCGTTCTGACCTTGGAAGTCTATGATATGATCATTACCATCAGCCAGGATCATCCTGATACGATCCAGGTAAGAGCAATGGTGAAATTCATTTTTTTACTACTGGTTCTGTGGGCGTGGCAGGAGAAGGATACTGCAAAATCTCCATTCCCTCCCCACTCCTGGGAGAAGGATATTGCAAAATCTCCATTCCCTCCCCACTCCAGGGGAAGGATACTGCAAAATCTCAAATCCCTCTCCACTCCAAGGGAAGGATACTCCAAAATCTCCATTCCCTTCCCACTCCAGGGGAAGGATATTGCAAAATCTCCATTCTCACCCCACTCCTGGGAGAAGGATACTGCAAAATCTCCATTCCCTCCCCACTCCTGGGAGAAGGATACTGCAAAATCTCCATTCCCTTCCCACTCCAGGGGAAGGATACTGCAAAATCTCCATTCCCTCCCCACTCCAGGGGAAGGATACTGCAAAATCTCAAATCCCTCTCCACTCCAAGGGAAGGATACTGCAAAATCTCCATTCCCTTCCCACTCCAGGGGAAGGATATTGCAAAATCTCCATTCTCACCCCATTCCTGGGAGAAGGATACTGCAAAATCTCTATTCCCACCCCACTCTGGGGCCAGCCAGAGGTGGTATTTCCCAGTTCTCCAAACTACTCAAAATTTCCGCTATCGGTTCTCCAGAACCTATCAGAACCTGCTGAATTTCACCCCTGGGTAAGAGGCTAGGCTAATACAGGTTGTCCTCAACTTACAAACATTTGTTTAATGACCATTCAAAGTTACAACATCACTGAAAAAAGTTACCATGTGTATGACCCTTATAACAACATCCTGACAGTGATAAAATTCAAGCCCTTGGCAACGAGATCATCTTTACAACAGTTGCAGCATTCCAGGGTCACTGAGCCGTGGTAGCAGAGTGGTTAGAATGCAGCATTGCAGGCAAATTCTGCCCACTGCCTGGAGTTCGATCCTGACTGGCTCAAGGTTGACTCAATCTTCCATCCTTCTGAGGTCCACAGATTGTTGGGGGCAATAGGCTGACTCTGTAAATCACTTAGAGAGGACTGTAAAGCACTATGAAGCGGTATATAAGTCTAAATGATATTGCTGTGCCCTTCTTCTTCTTCTTCCTCCTCCTCCTCCTCCTCCTCTCCCTCTTTTGCCTCCTGTTTATCTTATAAACAGTTCTTGTGGTGCAGTGGTGAAAATGCAGCATTGCAGGCAAACTCTGCCCACTGCCAAGAGTTCGATCCTGACTGGCTCAAGGTTGACTCAGCTTTCCATCCTTCCGAGGTCTCCAGATTGTCAGGGGCAATATGCTGACTCTTTACATCACTTAGAGAGGGCTGTAAAGCACTGTGAAGCAGTATATAAATCTAAGTAGTATTGCTATATGATCACCATTTGCGACCTTCTCACCTGGCTTCTGACAAGCAATGGGGGAAGCCCTGTTCGCTTAATGACCACAGGATTCACTTAACAATTATACTTATTCATTTAGCAACCCTGCAAAAAGTTGTAAAATTGGGCATCACTTAACTATTGTCTTGCTTAATAATATAAATTCTGGTCTCCATTGTAGCTGTAAGTCAAGGATTATCTGTAATACTATTAGCTTGTCCTAAAGCAGCATTGGAGTGAGTGTTTAATGGCACATATTATCCTGTATAACAGTGGTTCTCAACCTGTGGGTCCGGATCCCTTTGGGGATCGAACAACCCTTTCACAGGGGTCGCCTAAGACCATTGGAAAACACATATTTTTTAAAAAATTACAGAAAACATAAAATGATTTTATGGTTGGCGGTCACCACAACATGAGGAACTGTATTAAAGGGTCACGGCATTAGGAAGGTTGAGACGCACTTCTGTATAAGGATGTCATGGACTGGAGCATCTCAAATATGGTCTCTGTTGTTTCCTCCTGGGTGATGGGCTTTGTTTTCCATTTTGACAATGTTCTCTCCTCTTCCTGTAGGTTGATGGAGTATTAGTGGACTTGCCCTTCTACTATGAAGACAAGATCCAGGCTTACCTTAGTGGAAATCATCTCCTTATCAAGACACAGTTCGACCTTTCCTTGATCTTCAGTTGGAATAGACTAGTCCACATCACGGTTCCTGGCAGCTATCTCAATGTGCTTTGTGGTCTCTGTGGTCAAAAACCTGGTAGGGAGTTGACCATGAAGAATGGAGCACCAGCAGCCGATTTTATCCAGTTTGCCAACAGCTGGAAAGAAGGAGAGAGCCCTGGTTGTGTGAATGGGTGTACCAGCAACTGTCCAGGCTGTAGTGAAAATGAGAAACAGATCTACAAGACGGATGACTACTGTGGGGTCCTCTCCAGAAAAGATGGACCATTCAGGCATTGTCACATAGCTATCAACCCAGCACCTTACCTTGATTCTTGTGTCTTGGATGCCTGTTTCTACAAGGGCCACCAGAGCATCTTGTGCAGTGCCATTGCAGCCTACGTAACGGTGTGCCAAGCACTGGGCATCCAGATAGACCAATGGCGGGAGGCCTCCTTTTGCAGTAAGTATTAGAGCTGTATTTTTCAGGAATGGTGCAGTGGCCTAGAGGTAGAGTTCTCGCCTTACAATTGGGAGGCTGTGAGTTCATTCCTAGGTAGGGGCAGATGTTTCTCTCTCCGGGCACAGTGTATCTGATGAACAAAACTCTGCATTGACGACAGGAAGGGCATCTGGCCAGTAAACACTCTACTAGCTCCATTCAGTTGCCCAGACCCCACATAATCTGCAAGGGATTATGGGGACATTAAAGGAAGAAGATGGTGATTAGAGCAGTGTTTTTTCAATCTTGGCAGCTTTAAGACCTATAGATTAAGTACATAGGTCTTAAGTTGGCCAAGGTTAAGAAATATTGTAAAAGAAAGATGTTTGCAAGGGAAGGTCGAAGAAAGAAGCTAACAAATAATCCTTCTTCTCTATGGAGATGCTCGGTCATCCAGGTGATGGTTGTCCCAAAGGTGCTTTTTCCAGAGGAAACTGGCCTTTCTGGTTTTTCTCTGAAGACATTTCGCTTCTCATCCAAGAAGCTTCTTCAGCTCTGACTTCCCGCCATCCAGTCAGTGCTGAAGAAGCTTCTTGGATGAGAAGCAAAACATCTTCAGAGAATGGCCAGAAAGTCCAGTTGCCTCTTGAAAAAAGCACTTTTGGAACAAACAACCCTTCTCCAAACCAAACTAGATCTGATATGTTTAAAGTGTAATGTGTGTGTGTGTGTGTGTGTGTGTGTGTGTGTTGCATTTGTGCAACAAGGCAACATAAAAGAATGGCTTTCTGCCTGGATGACTCCTAGAGTGATCCGATAGACAGAAAAGGGAAGCAGTATACTCCTTCCCATATTTGGGCACATCAGGGGTTGTGACACAATACATACATACATACATGCATGCATGCATGCATGCATGCGTATGTGCGTATGTGCGTATGTGCGTATGTGCGTATGTGCGTATGTGCGTATGTGCGTATGTGCGTATGTGCGTATGTGCGTATGTGCGTATGTATGTAGGTAGGTAGGTAGGTAGGTAGGTAGGTAGGTAGGAAGGAAGATAGAGATAGAGATAGAGATAGAGATAGAGATAGAGATAGAGATAGAGATAGAGATAGAGATAGAGATAGAGATAGAGATAGAGATAGAGAGAGTATGCATGTATGTGTGTGTGATATATATATATATATATTTTACTGTTGCCTTTTTGTTACATTTGTTATATTTGTGCTGATAAATAAATAAAGGGAGACTAGTATAGATCTATTTCAAGCTATTTAGCTCTCATCAGCTAGCCATACCCTTACTGGGAATCGAGCCTGTGCTGTATTGCCTCTTAGGCAGATGTGTTAACCACTGAGCTACAGAGCTCGACTCCTTATCAGCCAAGCCAGGGTGAAAGGTATATATTAAAGTCACAACCCCTGGTATGCCCAAATATGGGAGGAAGATCACTACTTCCATTCTCTGTCCTTCGGCTCGTCACAAGAGACCATCCAGACAGAAACCCAATTTTTATATATATATATATTTTATATATATTCAGCCAGAGAGGGAATTTACCATTCGGTGTAAGATGAGTTTATCCTTTCCTCCAATGCTCTGATACTTGTGAAGAAATTTACCTCTTTGAAGGTGTTATTTGAGAGGGAGAGAACATTATTTATTTAACCATTTTTGGCCGGCTTTTCACGGAAAGTAATCCCAAAGCAACGTGCAACGAATCAACCCAGCAAATCCTTCGGTTTAATGTTCTTTCTATTGCAAAGAAGTGAAGTATAAATATACATATAACATTAGCTGTATTTGGGGACGCCTGGCAAGATCTTTTTTCCCCCTGATCATAAATAAGGAAGTAATGATGATCGCCACTATCATCACAGCCATAATGCAGACAATTGCACTGTCTTCTGGCTGATAAGAAAGAAATTGTAGGACTGTCTAGATCAGGGGTGTCAAACTCAAGCCCCCCAGGCTGGATTCAGCTCATGGGGTACTTAGATCTGGCCCAAGGGGCCACCCTGGAAACAGCGAAGGACCCGCCCGCTGTGCCTCTACCAGTGAAAACGGAGTTTTCACACTCCATTTTCACTGGCAGAGGGTTGCAGGAGGCTGTCACAACCCATTTTGCCTGGCAGAGTGCTCGGGTTGCCACAGGCATGCCCAACATGAGTGATGTCAAGCTGGCCACACCCACCTTTGCCACACATACCCAGCCCCCGAGGTCAAACACAGCCCTGATGCGACCCTCAATGAAATCAAGTTTGACATCCCTCATCCAAATCTTCGAAGGAACATGTTCCTTTGATGGAGGTGGGGACATGCATGGGAAGGGGTCAGAATCTTCCAGAGCTGAGCCATGCATAAAAGGGGAGGAGCTTCAAATCTCAAGAGTATGCTTGCATCTTGCAGCTCTTGAGTCATAGGATCATAAAATTATAGGGCTGGAGAGGATCTTGGAGGTCTTCTAGTCCAACCTCCTGCCAAAAACCAATAACCAGGAGGTTATTAGGAATGCCACTAGCATTTAGCACTAGCATTTAGACTTATTTACCATTTCACAGTGCTTTGCAAGCTCTCTCTCAGTGGTTTATAGAGTCAGCATATTGCCCCCAAACAACCTGGCTCCTCATTTTACTCCCATCGGAAGGATAGAAGGCTGAGTTGACCTTGAGCCTGGTGAGATTTGAACTGCCAAACTGCTAGCAGTTGGCAGCCAGCAGAAGTATCCTGCAGTTCTGCACTTTAACCAATGCACCACCATGGCTCAGCACCCAGTTCCTCCCTACCCCCAGAAACTTCTTAGGGAGGTGCAAGCAAAGCATAAACCAAAACAGCTTTGCAAAGCAACATGGCCTTCTCACTTCTAAATACAGGTATGGTGAGTGTAGTCTTACCCACCATCAAGTAGTCAAAGTGCCCGCTGCAGTTCTGCGGTTTTCAGACAGCTGCCAACTTGAGGGAGAAGCGGTGGCTCAACTTTAACCCTGCTTAATTTAACCGGAGTGTGAGATGCTTTGCACATGGTCTGGCAAAAATCCCACAAACTGTCAGGCTCAGGAGTCCTTCCTGCAAAGTCAACACGGCTCCTCTTATATGAAGGGAGATTCTGATTTGGTTTCTGTTGCTATTTATAAGCTGATTTCATACGCTGCGCCAAACTGTGATGGAGGTGGCACACTTTGGGCTTCCTGCCTTATGTGAGTCCCTATACGGTTTGTGGATCGTGAATTGTGGCTTCATTTAGCACTGCATTGTTGGAGCTGGGAATGAAGGTTTGGGAGGTACATTAGCAATCAACTGGTCCACACTCCCCAATGCAGAATCCACTATTCTAGCATTTCAAGAGAAGATCTTCTGACCTCAAAAGGGAGGCTGACACCTCCATCAAAATAGTTTGTTCCATAGGTGAGGACAGTGGTGGGATTCAATTGGTGTAACAACCGGTTCGCTGAGCGCATGTTTCATGCAATCATGCTCGCTTTGCTCACCCGTGCAGTGCATTTGAAAACAGGTCTAAAATGTACCTTCTACTGCAACTTCTACTGAGTAAAACAGCTGAGGCACAGCAATCCAGTCTGCTGCGCTTCTCAGCTGGGCTTCAAATAAAGAAATATAGGGCACACTAGCGCAGCAGTGAGTGGGCGGGGCCAACTGATCACCAGAAATTCCGGTTTGAGCGAACTGGTCCGAACTGGCTGAATCCCACCCCTGGGTTAGGAGTTCTTAGTGTTAGGGAATGCTTCCTCATGTTTTACTGGAATTGAAGCTTCTTCAGCTCTGACAAGATAATGAGGAATGGAAGGATAAACTCAGAGGTAGAACCGCCACATGGGCGGCAAGCCACTCCCATCCGGTCACATGGGTGGTAAGCCACTCCCACAAAGGAGGCCACACCCACAGAGTAGGTTCGAACAATTTTTGAAACCCACCACTGGATAAACTTCCAAGTGTTTCAATGACCCCCCTAAAAGGATGCAAATGACCAGCTGTCTGCAAGGAATATAAATCCTTCCATTCCCCACCATCTGGTCAGAACTGAAGAAGCTTCTTCGATGAGAAGTGAAATGTCTTTCAAAGGAAAAAAGTCCAGTTGCCTCCTGAAAAAGCACTTTTGAGTTAGCAAATCATAGTTAAACAAATCATATGTGAAGAGCCGAGGTGGTTGAAGAGCCGAGGTGGCGCAGTGGTTAGAGTGCTGTACTGCAGGCCACTTCAGCTGACTGTTATCTGCAGTTCAGCGGTTCTAATCTCACCGGCTCAAGGTTGACTCAGCCTTCCATCCTTCCGAGGTGGGTGAAATGAGGACCCAGACTGTGGGGGCGATATGCTGACTCTGTAAACCGCTTAGAGAGGACTGAAAGCCCTATGAAGCGGTATATAAGTCTAACTGCTATTGCTATTGCTTTAACATTCAATTGTTTTTTTCAGGTCTTTCCTGCCCCCATAATTCTCACTACGAGCACTGTGGAGATGGCTGCCCTGTGACCTGCCATGGCTTCTCAGCCCCCGATGGATGTCAGACCTCCTGCAAAGAAGGCTGCTATTGCAATGCTGGGTTTGTCCTGAGTGGAGATGAGTGCGTCCCTATAGGAGAATGTGGTTGTCTGTACCAGGGCAGGTATTATAAAAGGGGTGATGAATTTTACCCCAGTGCTTCTTGCCAAGACAAATGTCGTTGTAGAGAAAACGGGGCCGTGGAATGTCGGAAGGTCTTCTGTGGGCCTCAGCAGCAATGCAAGATTGAGAACGGGAAGCAAGCTTGTCACCCTCGTGGCTGGGGCAAATGCAGCGTGACCAGTGGGAGCCACTACCTCACTTTGGATGGAGAGGCCTTCAACTTCCTGGGGTCTTGTTCTTACACTTTGGTCGAAGTCTGTGGCAGGGATGCTGAACTGGTCCATTTCTCCGTGGTGGTGGAGAACGAGAGCAACCGGAAAGGCAAAGCTGTGCCAAAGGCAGTTGTCATCACTCTTCGAGGTTATGCCATCAGACTTGAGAGAGGAATGACTTGGCAAGTTCAGGTAGGTCTGGTGTCCTACCCAGCAGTGTATTTCCTCCTGCTTATACCTGTTGTGGCTCGCCAGCGGCCAGCAGAGCTGGCAACAGATTCAGACAGGGAGGAGGTTGAGGTGGGAGGGGGAACATGGGCCAGTCCTGGAGTCTGGGGAAGGCTCTGACGAGGGCTCTGTGTTGGAGGCAGAGAAGGGGCCAGAGCCATATTAGCCAGTTATCAGCTGCCTTCAGAGTCAGGCATCAGTGAGGCAGACAAACATCTGGAGCCTGTTCCCGATGTGCGCATGCACAGAGTTGTCAGATGAATGGAACAGCTAAAGAACAGGAGCTGACTTGGGAGTAAGGCCACAGGTGGATGATGAATGGCCCCTCCCAGAGGAAATAAAAGAGGAGCGAAAGGGGAGTGGAGTTTGCAGGAGACAATTTGTTCACTTAATTTGTTCGTGACTCTCCGAGACTCCTTGCCAAGTTTTGCAGATATCAACCTTGGCAGCTCTCCAGGCCAGATAAGGTCTGTGACTGTAAATCCTCCCTTGAAAGACTTCGCTGGATGTGAATGAGCAGAATTCACAGTCAATTAATAAAAGGGGTTTTTGTCAGAACAAGGAGTTTGCTTCATGTTCTGGGGAAGCCTCGGTCAGAACAGTACCAAACACTTTCGGTATTTTTCTACCACATTTCCTATTTCTTTAAACAAACTAGCCCTCGTGGTGCAGTGGTTAGAATGCAGTTGCCAGCATTCCGAGTAATACACCCATTGAAAGCAGAACTGTAAGGCGGGAAGATTCCTCTAAGAATGATGTTTATTGTATACATCATGTCAGCACTGCCAGTGAAAGCCAACTCTGAAAGTTCCTGCGGTTTTCACTTAATTAAAAGATTAATCCTTCCCCCTTCCCCAGTGCCAGTGGTGGGTTTCAAAAATTGTTCGAACCTACTCTGTGGGTGTGGCCTCCTTTGTGGGAGTGGCTTGCTGCCGTTGTGACTGGATGGGAGTGGCTTGCCCCCCATGTGTCCGGATATGAAGATGCCGATGACACTTGTCAGAACCACCTTAAATTACCTCACACACAGCTCTGGCATGCATAAGAATATGATGTAAACTTGTTTTTTAAAAGGCATCTTTGGTTTGCGTTAAAACAACTTCAACACACGCAATGTTCTGATTGCACCACAAACGCAGTAGTCATCCTTACCTTTCACAGAGGCACTGAGTTTTATAAATGTGAGCATGATAGTGTAGAATAATCATATCCAAGGACCAGTGGTGGGTTTCAAAAATTTTTGGAACCTCTTCTGTAGGTGTGGCCTGCTTTCCGGGTCCACTGGTGGAACCTCTTCTAACCGGTTCGGTAGATTTGACGAACCGGTTCTACCGAATACGTGTGAACTGGTAGGAACCCACCTCTGCCCAGTGCCATCAGTCATGCTGTCCAATGAATATGGCTGGCAGTCTCCTCTCCTCCTTCACCAGCCACCTGTTATAATGACATATTTCTTATTTTGACTGCAAGCTGGGCTATCTACTCTACCCCCCCACTTCTATCTCAGGCTTTATGGCAACTGTAAGGCAGGACAAGATGGCTTCAGCCAGGTTCACTTCAGAGTTGACAGCAACATTGCAGGCCAACTCTGCCCATAGCCAGCAGTTCAATCCTCACCGGCTCAAGGTTGAGTCAGCCTTCCATCCTTCCGAGGTCAGTAAAATGTGGACCCAGATTGTTGGGGGCAAGAGTCTGACTCTGTAAACCACTTAGAGAGGGCTGTCAAGCGGTATATAAGTCTTAAGTGCTATTGCTATTGCTACCCTGTTTCCCTGAAAATAAGACCACCTGGAATAATAAGCCCAATTGGGCTTTTGAGTGCGTGCACTAAAATAAGCCATTTCCCCAAAATAAGCCCTCCCCGAAAATATTGCAATGCAGCAGCAGCCATGAGGTGACCACGCTCTCTGCCTCCTGCACCTCAAAAATAATAAGACCTCCCCGAAAATAAGGCCAAATGTTTATTTCGGGAGTCAAAAGGAAATAAGATCCTGTCTTATTTTCGGGAAAACATGTTATTGCTAAACTTTGAGGATGCTGTTGCACAGGTCCAGCAGGCCTAATCTCTTACACTTAGATGATGCTTAGCTTCTTTCCCTGGTGTAAAGAATTAGTAATGATTCCATGAAGTTTGAGTGAGAAACCTGGTAAGAAATATTCACTGCCGAGAAAGTGAGGCCCTCTCAAATTTGGAACCCTCTCCTAACTTCTGAAGATGTATTTATCCAGCATCGATAGCACCCACCTTGTGGTTCTAGCAATTGCAATTTCCCACAGTCCCACATAGTGATACCGGCACTAGGAGAGAATTCCCGTGCTATTTATCATCAATGGACCGCTGATTTTAGCTGCTCACGTAGCCCATTCATCAGATTTCCAGACTCGCAGATTGTTAGAGTCTGTCTCCCTCTAGTGTCGGTTTCTTTTTTCGACCTACTTGCTGTTTCACGGAGCTAGGATGTGCTTCTTGGAATCAGAGATTTCAAGGTCATTTCCATGCTGGAGATTTATAGCATCTTCTAAAGTCATCCAACCTTAGTTGTGTGCCCAAATAACAGTAATGCAGACAGGCTCTATATCACGTCCGTGATGGCTGAGTGAGAGCCTGCAAATGAGTAGTGCAGAAACAGGCTTAAATTGTATGAAGGAGTGTAAACCAGAGCTGAGTACAAATGCCCTTTCTAAATTCCGAGAAGCATCTCGAGGACAGCAATAGAAGGGAGACAGAGTCTTTAAATTCCTCCAGGGTGAGATTTCCCCCTTCGGGAAGAAAATTGCATTGCTAGTTTAAAAAAAAACAAAAAACTTCAACTCCCATCATGTCTTTCTTTGAAATTTAAACGTAGTCGGGATGCCGGAGAGAGGACTGTAAAGTGAATGGCTAAAGATTCACACATATGCCAGGGTTATCTCATAGCAAATTAAATGCAGGAATAGCATCCTTTGCCCACCACAGTTTCAGTAAAATGCTCTTCTTCTTTGGGGGGAAAAAATCTAAAATCAATTCTCCTTACTTGAACAAAATTAGAACTTTTTTGCGGGGGGGAATCAGGATATTTTTCTGTGGTTGACACTAATGAAAACATTATTTACTCTTTGGACATAATTCAGTTGTGTTTTTGTTCCCCCTGGGAACATGTGAAGGTGGGTTGTTTCTATCTATTCAAGAGAGCCAGTTTGGTGGTGTGGTTAAGGTGTCGGCCTAGAAATTGGGAGACAGTGAGTTCTAGTCCCGACTTAGGCATGAAACCTGGCTGGGTGACTTTAGGCCAGTCTCTCTGTCCCAATCCGATCCATTCCACAGGATTGTTATGGTGGAAACATAGGAGGAAGGTGTCAGGCCTGCAGCCTATATTTTCTTTTGGGTCTTTGGCCTGCCATATTTTCTATTATTCTGCTACGCATTTTCTATTGTGGGAAAATTGGAGGGGGGATTATAAGGAGTTGCATACTATGTAGCCACAACAACATTCTTTCTAGAAAGCCAAGGTCATCCTTTGTCTTTGCACCTCTGCACCTGACCGGATCTGGATGGGTGGAACTGCCAGCATGGCAGTGGGAGATTGGACCGTGTGATGGACTTGTGGGTGTGAGATCTTGAACTTTCAACTGGGTGGGGAAAACCAGGAAGCTTTAATAAATTGGAACTTTGAGCAATACTTTGCCTTGGACTCTGATTTACTTTTGGATGCTATTTGGAACCCTGGCAGGAGGTGTATTATGTATGTTCACCACTTTGAGTTACTTATGAAAGTCACAAAAGTGGAAGAAAGAAAATCTAATAAATGCTACCTGCGTTTTCCCGAAAATAAGACCTTGTCTTATATATTTTTTTCTGCCACCAAAAAAGGCACCAGGTCTTTTTTTTCTCAGGGCAGAGATGTTGTCCATTGACTAACCTCACTTGTGCAGGTCACCCCTGGCCTCCTTTTCACTGTCAGTGGCCTTCAGAAACTTCTTCTGCAGCTGGCAAGGCTGGCAAGGCTTTCCTGAGGACCTCTGCAGTCAATTACAGAGATCTGGATCAATTCGGACCTCTGTTATCAGCTGCAGAAGAAATGGGCTGGCAAGGCAGGTATTGGGGTGTGCAAGGCCTTGCTGCAACTGCCTGAAGGTAAGTAGTAGGGCAGGTCCACCCCCATCGCCCCCAGCTTAATTTTTACCCATGCACCCTGGAGTGGGTCTTAATTAGGGCTTATTTTAGGGGTAGGGCTTATATTGGGCACACATATTAAAATCAAGCTAGGACTTACTTTCAAGGTAGGTTGTATTTTTGGGGGAAACACAGTAAATCTTCCTGTCAATTAAATCTCACATGGATTTTTCTCTTCTTTTTGCATAGGTGAATGAAGAAGCCTACACCCTGCCACTGGTGATGAAGAGAGGATCCATTTTAATCCAACAGGAGGGGAAGAACGTTGTGATCCAGACCGACTTTGGTTTGAAAGTTCTCTACGATTCTTCCCAATTCATCCTTCTGACCATCCCTAGCATGTACCAAGGACAGGTATGTGGCTTGTGCGGCAACTTCAACGGGGAGAGGCGAGACGAATTCCAACTGCCTGACGGAACCAGCACCACCAATGTGACCATGTTTGGAGCCTCCTGGAAAGTGTCAGCGGGAAGCCTCGGTTGCTCAGATGGCTGCAGGCAGAACTGTCCCTCCTGCAATGCTGCTCAGATCAGTCCGTATCAGGCGGAGAGTTCTTGTGGGCTGATCAAGTCCTCCTCAGGCCCTTTTGAAGCCTGCCATCTCCTGGTGAAGCCTGAAGAGTATTTTAATCTCTGCCTGTATGAAATGTGCGCTGCTCACGGAGCCAAAGAAGCTCTTTGCCAAAGCCTGCAGGCCTACGCAGCTGTGTGCCAAGCAGCTGGTGCCACTATCAAGAGCTGGAGGACAGCCGTTCTTTGCCGTGAGTTGAGAAATGGATCTGCTTCTGCTATGCTCAACCACTGATCCAGAGCTGTTTAGGATCCTTTTACTCCTTTGCTTATGTCTCTCATTCCCCCATTTATCCTGAATATCTCTAAAACAGGGGTGTCAAACTCAAGGCCCGGGGGCTGGATCACGCCTGTGGGGTATTTAGATCTGGCCCACAGGGCTGCCCTGGAAACAGCAGAGGACTGCCCCATGGTACTTCTGCCAGCAAAAAAAAAAGGGCTCCTGGGCTCCGTTTTCAGCTGCCATGGTCTCCTGCAACCTTCTGCCAGTGGAAACGGAGCTCAGGAGAGCAATGCAGGGCCCTCCCAAGCTCCATTTTTACTGGCACAGGGTTGCAGGAGGCCATCCCAGCTGAAACAGAGATCAGGAGCCCAGTTTTGCTGGAAGAGAGCTTGGGCCACCACGACATGAGTGATGTCGAGCTGGCCACACCCATCCTGGTGAAGCCCATCCCGGCCCCCAGAGGCCAAACGCAACCCTGATGTGGCCCTCAATTAAATGGAGTTTTATACCCCTGCTCTAGAAGTTAGAGTGTTGCTCTCAACAGTGCTCTCAACAGCAACCCACCTCTGATTTAAATAAATCTTGTGCCAAATGCCAAACTCTGGGCAGCTCACAACCACATCTACGTACAATAAAAAAAATATCATGAAATCCAAAATATTAAAGCGAAAAGATTTGGCACCCTAGCTAAAGTTTCCCATGCAGCCTACAGGAGGTTCGTCTCACAAAACTCACCTTACCCCAGGTCTTGAGTGCTTTTCGAAAGGTTAAAAGAGTTTAACCTTACAATTATTTGATGACATATAAGTGTAGAAATCGGTGAACTCCTTTTTCTTATTTGTGGCTTTTCTTGTCTTCCCTGCCAGATTTATCTTATCTGTGATATGACCAGCTCAGCCAATGGCAGTCTAATTTATCTTTGCTTTTCACCTTTCTCTGATAGCGTAAAGATAGCTTAGCTAACCACCATTTTAATATGCCAAAGATCCTCCTTATCATCTCTTCATTTAGCACGCGGGAGGTAAATCTTTTTCTACTGAGGATCATATTTTCTGTGATCCATTGGCATCTCATGGTAGATGGAGATGTAGGAAGCCTGTGGTGTCATAGTCAGTAGCAACAGCATTTAGACTCATGTACCACTTTACAGTGCTCTACAGCCCTCTCTACGCCATTTTACAGAGTAGTATATTTTCCCCAACAATCTGGGTCCTCATTTTACCCACCTCGGAAGGACGGAAGGCTGAGTCCACCTTGAGCCTAGTGAGATTTGAACTGCCAAATTGGAGGCAGCCGGCAAGCGGCAGAAGTAGCCTGCAGTACTGCACTCTAACCACTGCACCAGGGAGGCGCCACCAAGCTCAACTTCTGGTGATTATATGGACAACAAGTATATCATTTTCTTCCAAGACATTCCAATATGGGCATCCTATGTTGAAGTTATTATTGACATCCTCTTCTTTGTTCTAAGAGCTGATTACATGAAAAGGAGAAAAGCGTCTCTTACTAAAGATAGAACCTGATATCCTGTGGAGAGTTTTGAAATTAGGCTTAGGATCTGATTAAGTTAGTCATTTTGGCCATGTAGATCATGACAATGCAGATGTTCATCCCCTATTAAGAAGGAGCCGAGGTGGCACAGTGGTTAAATGCAGCACTGCAGGCTACTTCAGCTGACTGCAGTTCAGCACTTCGGCTGTTCAAATCTCACCGGCTCAGGGTTGACTCAGCCTTCCATCCTTCCGAGCTGGGTAAAATGAGGACCCGGATTGTTGGGGGCAATATGCTGATTCTGTAAACCACTTAGAGAGGGCTGAAAGCCCTATGAAGCGGTATATAAGTCTAACTGCTATTGCTATTGCTATTGCTATTGCTATTGCTATTGCTATTGCTATTGCTATTGCTATTGCTATTGCTATTGCTATTGCTATTGCTATTGCTATTGCTATTACACCTGCAATTAAGCCATCTCTTTTCTCAAAGCATGACAATCATGGACACGTTACATTGAGGTTCTCTCACTCTGCTTTCCTTCTTTCCTCAGCCTTTACTTGCCCACAGAACAGCCACTATGAGCTTTGTACCAGATCCTGTGATTTTACTTGTGCTGGTCTATCTTCTCCTGTCCAATGTACCGAAAAATGCTTTGAAGGCTGCCAGTGCAATGATGGCTACGTTTCTGATGGGGAAAAGTGCATATCCCTGGACCACTGTGGCTGTGTACATGACGGACGCTACATGAAGGTTGGTGCCAGAACCAGTGGTGGGTTTCAAATCCTCATCCTCATCCAACACACGTGCACACATCTTAGCACCTCTGCAAATGCTCCGTGATGCTGCAGCTGTTCCGCAGAGCATCACGCAGGTGCTATATGTGCCATGCACATGTGCGGCAGCGCAGAAGCTTTGAAACACAGGTAAAGAGCTCAGGCGGACGGGCCCTCCAGAGCACTATACCAGAACGGTATCTGGTGCTCCAGGCTGGCTCCGGTACACCCATACCGGGGCGTACCGCCTGTAACCTACCACCGGCCAGAACTGAGCTGTTTCATGAATGTGCAGAGCTGAAGTGGTGCCAAGAAAAGAGGGCCTAGAAGCTCTTCTGGTCTGATGCACACATATATACCAGGGGTACAGTGGTGGGTTTCAATTTTTTTTAGAACCTCTTCTGTAGGTGTGGTCTGCTTTGTGGGAGTGGCTTGCCAGCCATGTGACCGGGTGGGAGTGGCTTGCTAGCCATGTGACTGGGTGGGAGTGGCTTGGCAGTCATGTGACTGGGTGGGCATGGCCAACTTGTAAAATATGGGGAAACTCACTTAACAACGCTCTTGCTTAGCAACCAAAATGTTGGCTCAGGAACTTTGGCATTTGAAGCACGCAAGTCTTAAAGCTGTAAAGTTACAAGACCTTTGCATCTCTAACCTTTTAGGAAAAAAAAACCCCAGGGGTGTTCAAACTTGACAGCTTTAAGACTTGTGGACTTCAACTCCCAGAATTCCTCCTCTCGCTCTTCATCTTGATGATGTCTGGACGGGCAGGGGGAGGGAGCTGGAATCGGTTCTGAACGGCAGAGGGTAGAAGATTAAAATGCCAGCTCTTTCGATGTAAAGTGAAATCTCTGAGGTTTTAAACAAATCATTTCCAGGACATTGATATTTATGAATTATTTTTTTGTTTGGCCCCACCTTCTGCCATAGGCTGAAGAAAGCATTCTCTCCAGAGGTTGTTCGGAAAAATGCACCTGCCATGCGCCAGGCCAGCTCGCCTGCAATAAAACCAGCTGCCCTCAAGGGGAGGTTTGCGCCCTTCAAAATGGCCGACATGGGTGCTTCAAGCAGGAAGCGGAATGCCACCTCAGCTTGGAAGGAAAACTGACCACCTTTGATGGTGTCTCTGGGACAATACTTTATGACGGTGCCTATGTGATGGCCTCTCTCTGTGACGAAGCAGTCCAAATATGGTTTCGGCTGGTGGTGGATTTCAGGCGCTGCAATAGTAAAATGAGCTCAGTCTCTACCATTTACGTCTTCTTCCGAGAGGCTCTTCTCGCTGTCAATCAAGACAAGGAAGTTTGGGTAAGAGAGGTTGAGTTGGCGATTCTTGGTGCTGTAACCAAAGGCAACTTGTGGGGGAGGCAAACACCTTAATACAGTGTTTCTCAACCATGGCAGCTTTAAGATAGGTGGACTTCAATTCCCAGAATTCCCCAGCCAGCTGAAGTCCACCTACCTTAAAGCTGCCACAGTTGAGAAACAATGCACAACTGAATTTGAATTTCATCCCGATGTGTACACGCTAGCTTACTACAGGTAGTGCTCAACTTACAACCACTTGTTTAGTGGCCATTCAACTACTCAATCTCTGTCCATAAATTTGATGGAAAATTCTGGAAGGTCTGATTGTGCCCAGTTCTAGTTTGCCCCTCCCCCCTTTTATTTTATTTTTTTGAGGGGAGGAATTTTGAAGCCATGCTTTGTTTAAAAACTGAATTGTGTTTATTTTAGGATTCACACATCATGTTTGCGTTGTTTTCTTTCACAAAACAGCATTCATGATAATCAGAGGGATTCTGAAGGGGACAGAAAGGGAATCTGTGGGATCGTAAGCATCCCTTCCCTGAGTTAAACCTTCCTTTAAAATTTCCACTAAATATTGACAGAAATGGTGTAAAGACCAAGTGTGAATTTAGTGTGTTAGTTAACAGGTATTAACAAAGGAAAATGAATTAAATCTTCTTTATTTTCATGTTGAAATTCATACAGGGAAGCCATTTTTCATTTCATACAAGTTTTTGCCGCTTTCGTATGCGCTTTCTTGCTTGTAGTTGTTAAGAGCAGTTGTTTAGGAAGCCACAGGGTTATTAAATGAATCTGGCCTGCCCCTTTGACTTTGCTTACTGGGAGGTCACAAAAAACACATGGCCCTAGGATAGCAATAGCAATAGCAATAGCAATAGCAGTAGACTTATATACCGCTTCATAGGCCTTTCAGGCCTCTCTAAGCGGTTTACAGAGAGTCAGCATATTGCCCCCAACAATCTGGGTCCTCATTTTACCCACCTCGGAAGGATGGAAGGCTGAGTCAACCCTGAGCCGGTGAGATTTGAACCGCTGACCTGCTGATCTAGCAGTAGCCTGCAGTGCTGCATTTAACCACTGCGCCACCTTGGCTCTTCAATCCTAAATATGACTTTAATTACCGGAAGGTCACAATTGCCAGGAGTGTGAATTTTAAATCATGCGACTACGGGGATGCCGCAATGGTTGTAAGTGTGAAAAACCACCCATAATTCACTTTTTGGGGGGGCTGTTGTAACTTTGAACTGTCACTAAAAAAAGGTTGGAAGTCAAGAACTAACTGCATGAAATTGGTGTCCTGGCGGACAATGCAGATTGGTGTTTTCTTCAGCCAGTTGTGTGTGTGTATATGTATTTGTGATGGAATCACACTGGAGATTTTAAGAAGAAATTAGACAACCATTTGTCTGGAGTGGCATAGGGTCTCCTGCCTGAGCAGCGGGTTGGACTAGAACAGTGTTTTTCAACCTTGGCAACTTGAAGATGTCCGGACTTCAACTCCCAGAATTCCCCAGCCAGCGAATGCTGGCTGGGGAATTCTGGGAGTTGAAGTCCAGACATCTTCAAGTTGCCAAGGTTGAAAAACACTGGACTAGAAGACCTCCAAGGTACCTTCTATTCTGTGATTTATTTTTGTTTGTCTTTCTTTCCACTCTTATCTCTTACCTCTAAAACAAACGCAAGGGCAATTCTGGCTAATTTTGCTATCACCCGCTCTGATTCGACCGTTTCCCCCCAGTTTTGCACCCTGACCCTCATTTGAAGACGTAGCATTTCAATAAACTTAACATCTCCCACGATGACTCTCTGTGCAGGTGAATGGACAACAGGTGCAACTTCCAGCTTCCCCTTTGAAAACGGTGTCTGTGAGCATAGTTGAAGATGTGGTCACAATTAGACATGGGGCAGCTCTTCAGATTCTCTTTGACCTCAAAGGAAAAGTGACTGTGAAGGTCAAGGACAGCCTGGCAGGCAAGCTGTGCGGCTCCTGCAGAAACTTCAATGGTGACCTTTCTGACGACCTCACGCTGCCCAATGGTCAAGTTGTAGGAGACATTTCGCAGGTGATTGATGCATGGAAGGCCAGAGACTTCTCCTACTGGTAAGCTAAGGCTTTAGTCCTTCATTCTCTGATTTAGGAGCACACAGCTGGAGTGTTGTCGTTTTTTCTTGTCCAGAATTGTGTTCCCATTGGGACAATCTGTTAAGAATGTGGATTAACGGATAGAACGAAAAACAGAGGGTGGAGTGGGCAAAGTGAAATATGAATAGAGGGAACAATTTCTCTCTCTTTGGGCCAATCTTTTTTCTTTCTCTCTTTTTCCTGCTCTCCCCATTCAGTAGCTGTCAGATTCTTCCTGCAAAAAGCCAGGAGCCAGAGATAAGAAATAGAGATAGGAGATAGAAATAGGAATAGATAGGAGATAGGGGTGGGTTGCTGCCGGCCTTACTTCTGGTTCGCTGTACGTGCTTTTTTGCACACACGCTCTCAAGTGCCCCACGCATGCAATGTACAAGTGTGCAGTTGCTGAAAAATTGTTCTGTGCATGCGCAGAACATTAAAGACGGAGTAAAAACCATGCCGGCAATGGCATGGGTAACCAGGGAACCGGTACAGGGGCATGGCCAGCCTGCCGTCCCTACTGGTTCAGTAACCCAGTCACAATTTCCACTACTGGTTTACCCAAGCTGGTGCGAACCGGTAGGAACCCACCTGTGGGTAGGGATTGGGATAGGGGCAGGGGCGGGGCAGGGATAGGGGTAAACCAAGATAGTTTAAATATATTAGATAGATGAGAGAGGGTGGGGCATAGAGAAATAGTTGGTAGAGAGATAGGAGTTGATAGAGATGAGAGATAGAGATAATAAAGAAATGATATAGAGAGAAATAATAGAGATGATAGAGATAGCAATGGAGATAGATAGAGAAGATTGATAGAGAGATAGATATGGAGACAGATGAGAGATAGAGATTATAAAGAAATGATAGAGAGAAATAATAGAGATGATAGAGATAGCAATAGCAATAGCAGTTAGACTTATATACCGCTTCATAGGGCTTTCAGCCCTCTCTAAGCGGTTTACAGAGTCAGCATATTGCCCCCAACAATCCGGGTCCTCATTTTACCCACCTCGGAAGGATGGAAGGCTGAGTCAACCCTGAGCCGGTGAGATTTGAACAGCCGAACTGCTGAACTGCAGTCAGCTGAAGTAGCCTGCAGTGCTGCATTTAACCACTGCGCCACCTTGGCTCTTATATGATATAATATAGAGAGAAATAATAGAGATGATAGAGATAGCAATGGAGATAGATAGAGAGGATTGATAGAGAGATAGAGATGGAGACAGATGAGAGATAGAGATCATAAAGAAATGATATAAAGAGAAATAATGGAGATGATAGAGATAGCAATGGAGATAGATAGAGAGGATTGATAGAGAGATAGAGATGGAGACAGATGAGAGATAGAGATCATAAAGAAATGATATAAAGAGAAATAATGGAGATGATAGAGATAGCAATGGAGATAGATAGAGAGGATTGATAGAGAGATAGAGATGGAGACAGATGAGAGCTAGAGATCATAAAGAAATGATATAGAGAGAAATAATGGAGATGATAGAGATAGCAATGGAGATAGATAGAGAAGATTGATAGAGAGATAGAGATGGAGACAGATGAGAGATAGAGATTATAAAGAAATGATATAGAGAGAAATAATGGAATTGATAGAGATAGCAATGGAGATAGCTAGAGAGGCTTGATAGAGAGATAGAGATGGAGGCAGAGATGATAGAGATTTATTTGCAAAGGCTTTTGAAACTTAGCTGAAAGAGAGGCAGTTCCCCTATCCAATTTACTTGTCCTTGCAGCAGTAGACCAATCTTTTCAATTAGAAATAGCCCGAAGGCAACTTGTCACCCCAGAAATCCATGAAGAGCCTACAACAATGCTAAAAATGTAAAGCAATGAGTCTTAATTGTAATGAGCTCTCCAATAACCCAGGACCATATGTAATACGGTATAGGAAATGAGATAACCGCCGATTCAAATGCATTAAAGTGTACGTTTCTGAGCCCAGAGCAAATGATGTTTAAATAAGCTTGAAAGTGCCTTAAATTCAAAGGGTCGATCTGCATATAGGAGGCATGGAATGTCTCTCTATTGGTGGCATTGAAGCAGCCGTCCATAGTCAAATCAATAAGGTTCGATATAATACTCAATGAGTCTTAAGTCTAGCAATCTCCATATTTTTCAAAACCTCCATTAAATGCCGTCCCACACTTGATCTTGATCTGGTTTCCTGATTTTTCCATACTGTTGCTCTTAGATCTACTCCCCCCCAAAAAAATCTCGTGGGTGCTGTCCTTTTAAAATTTAGGATGTAGGGTGCGAAGAAAGTGGATTTCCAGTGTCTTTTCTCTTGTTTTAAGAACATTGTGGCCTTTTTATTCAGGTTGGCTTTGGGTTTGCAAACCGTTTTGGCTGCTTAGCTGATTTAACCAATATTAACCCTCTCAAACAGGGGTGTCAAACTCATGTCGTCACGGCGGCATCACGTAACGTATCAGGACTTTTACCCCCTTTGCTAAAACCGGGGGTGGGCATGGCCAGCATGTGATGAATCCAGCCCGCGAGTTTGACAGCTTTGCTCTTGAACATCACTTATAGCCAGGGGTGGACTTCAATAATTTTAGCAAGGGGTTCTCTGCTCAGTTGCTGGGTGGGCATGGCCATGGTGGGTGTGGCCTAGTTGGTCTCCTTGAGCTTTTCTCAAGCCTCCGGGAGTGCGAAAATGGCCTCTCCAGGCTCCGGAGGCTTCCGGAGGCTGGAAACAGGCCCATTTCTCACCCTCCCTGAGCTTCCGTCCAGAGGTGAGTTCCTACTGATTCAAACCAGTTTGGCCAAGTAGGTAATAACTCAGCCGGCCATTCCCCCGAACCAGTTCTATCAGCAGCGCCATAGGTGGCACCATCTTGTTTTATGCTTCCAAATTTTCTACAATCCCAATGGCGAAATAACCGTGAAGGTCACCAGCAACCTTGTGGGAACTTTAACAATGACGCTTCGGATGACTTAAAGCTGCCTAACGATGTGCACATCAAGTGTGCCCATGCATGAAGTGCATCCCTGGGCAAACTGACATTAACAGAAGCTGGGACCCACACCTGGAGTGGGCCCTGCATTTACCTGCATCCAAAACAGGCCACATGGGGACTCCTGGGAGGGGGGAGGGGGTGGGTGGGTCCAGCCAAGAGTGAGATTTGGAAATTCTCCAAACTGCATAGAATCATAGCTAGAGGTTCTCCAGAACCCCTGCGAACCCTCTACCCTCAGTCCACCCCTACTTATAGCAAGAAAGCAACTTTGGCTATGAAGTCTATAATAATCAAACCTATTTTTTCTTTCTTTTTTCTAGCAAGCAATAATTGAAAAGGTCGATTCATTCCCTCAACTTCCATGAGTGACCATGGCTCACTGCTGCGCCCTTAAAGATGCTTTATCTGCAATGCCCCGAGAAAGCTTTGTAAAAACCCCAACATATCTGTCCACAGATATAGTATCCTGGGGCTGAAATCATGTAAGACTGCTGATTATGATTTTTTTTTTAATTAAGGCACAATAAAGAGATAAATTGTGCTTTCTAGTTTATTAGGTCTAAAAATTGAAATAAAGTATTTCCTCTGGACGCCACACAGATCAATAATGAATAGCTGATAGCAAAGGAGTCATTAAAAGAATTAAGAATTGCTGCTTTGGAAAGAACTGATGAAATAAAATTTAAGCTGCGTAAGTGGTTCAATTTTTGGAACATTTTTGTTGCTGAAGCTTGTACATATGCTTTGTTTTGATTTTTGTGTTCTCTACTCCCACATAAACCTGAATGACAACTTTTGGGAAGAAATCAATATGGCTGCTAACATACTATAATCTCACCTTCGCAATTCATGACTTTTAAAGGTTACATAGGAATGGTGGTTTGGAACTGAAAGCTTTTCCTCATAGTAACTGCTCAGATTTTTTGCAAACTATAATCATTGGATCAAGCACACTAATTGTTTTATTTCCATTTGTATGACATGGGGTGGGTCAGGATTTTTGTTACCCCACCATTCTTGAGAGTCCAGAGGAGACAAGATACTTGCTGGATGTTGTTCTTTATATTCTGTTATTGGTCTGCTGAAATTTGAGCTCCAATCACTTTTGGTGTTCCTTACAGACTTGCTCTGTTCCTGTTGTGTTTAAACTGCTTTATGAAGGATTGGGAAGTGTAAATTGCCCTAATCCACAGATGAATATCTGATAAACATTGGGTGTGCCATTTGACACTTCCTACTGCCTATAAATACATACCTTGAAGCAACAGATTAACAGAGTTGGAAGGGACCTTGCAGGTCATCTAATCCAACCCCCTACCCAAGCAGGAAACCCTAAATCTGCCTCTACCTAGGATCAAACTCACAACCTCCTAATTGTGAGGTGAGAGCTCCACCAATAGGCCATTGCAGCTGACACAAAAAGATATGTTTTAAAGCCATTCACCTAGATGTTGAGAAGAGAAGACTTCGAAAAGATTGAGCTGATGACATTGGTGCTTTCCAAGATGTGGTGTGTGTGTGTGAGTGTGTGTGTGTGAGTGAGTGAAGTGGGTTGCTCCCTCTTTGGCCTGGATTGGGTGAATAGGTAGTGGCAGCAGCAGGAGGCTTCGACCACCTGCCCGGATGCTTCCGGATGCAAGCGAGTGAACCGGTAGTAAAAAAAAAAAATGGAAACCAACCACTCGTGTGTTTGTGTGTGAGAGAGAGGCGGGGAGAGAGGAGAGAGAGGGGGGGGAAATGGCAAAAGAGAAACAGACAGAGAGACAGAGACAGAGAGGAGAAGATTGAATACTGGTGAATAGAGGCATTGGGTCTGATTCTGGCTTTTATTCACCCTACTGTAGAAATGCCATTAAGTGGTAAAAAGATGCCTAGCCTTCCGTTCACCCTCCTCACGGACCATAAGCCCCTTCTCAGCATCCTCGCGAGGGATCACACCTCCCCCATTCTCTCACCCTGCATGTCCCGCTGGTCTGAATTCCTCGCTGGCACTACCAGCCAGGTAAGCATATGGGCCATGTAGATGCCTTGAACCGGTGTCCGCTGCCCACTCCGCTTTCCGACCCTGCCCCCTCCATGGCCTCCGGCGTCTTCCTCGTAGATGACCTGGAGCTGCCACTCTCCGCTTCTGACATCGCCCAGGCCACCTCCACCGATCCCACCTGCAATGCGCTCTACATGGGGCAGCCCTTGAAGAGCATTTGGAGACTTCAGCTCATCCAGAATGCAGCCTCGCGAGCAATTGTGGGTGCACCTCGGTACACCCACATTACACCTATCCTCCGCGAGCTGCACTGGCTACCAATTGGTCTCCGGATACGCTTCAAGTTGCTAATCGTCACTTATAAAGCCCTACATGGTATTGGACCTGGGTACTTGAGAGACTGCCTGCTGCCAATTACCTCCCAAAGACCCATTAGATCGCACAGGGTTGGCCTCCTCCGGGTTCCATCTACTAGCCAATGTCATCTGGCTACTACCCGGGGGAGGGCCTTCTCTGTGGCAGCGCTGGCCCTTTGGAACAAACTCCCCGCAGAGATTCGGAACCTCACCTCTCTCCAGGCCTTCCGTAAAGCCGTTAAAACCTGGCTGTGTCGGCAGGCCTGGGGTTGATGAGTTCCCTTCCCCTCTCGATTGTGTGTCTGTTGGTTATTTTAAAGGTTTGTATTTGTAGTTCTTATATTTCCCTTCCCCTCTTGGGTTTGTGAGCCGCCCTGAGTCCCGTTGGGAATAGGGCGGCATATAAATAAAACGAAACCTGAAACCTTCGTCGCCATTTTTTAGATACGAGGAGGCGCTGAGGTAAAATAACTGAACTTTATTAACAGGTGCAACTCAACAGTCAGTTCAGAACACACGCGCTGGACAGCGCTGCCTGACAGCTATTTATACGAATAGCTGTCAGGCGGCCGGCCAATGGGAGAACTGCAATTCTCCCGCCGGCAGCCAGCCATGCCAGGACCAATCGGCTTTCTGCAAGGCGTGGCTTGGCTGCCAGCTGCGTCGGGAGGATGCAACACCATCCACAATGTTCTCTGCTCAAAACCACATAACTCTGGTAGTAAAGTTGGTAGCAAGAGTCCTTGGTCACAGTATCAGGATGAGTCAATAAGTGGCAGTGGAATAGAGTAATAGACACTTTCTGAGTAGCGGGGAGGAGGTAAATATTGTTCTGTCATGCTCCGTTGAGGTTCCTTCCTAGTAAGGGACATCTGAAGAGGCCTAGTGGCAAGGGAAGGATTGCAGCTTGTCTTCCCTTGGAACAGGAAGCATTCTATAGGAAAGAATGAGGATTTAATGCTACAAAACAATGACCAACTCCCACCCAGTCTGATCTAACTAAGAATGTTGTGCTGATGAAAAAACAACCTGTTCTGATCTAGGCTTCCCCAGCAGCACAAAGTCAAGTCCTCGTCCTGATAAACCTCTTTTATTTAATTTGCAGTGAATTCCTCTCCAGCAAAGTCCCAGCCCATAGTCTTTCAAGATAGTTCACAATTACTGACCTTTATCATGCTTGGAGAGTGGCCAGGCTGATATCTTTCAGATGCCGCAATACTTGGCAAGAATGCAGGAATGGACTAATTGTCTCCTGCAAACACCCCTCCCCTTTCGCTCCTCTTTTATTCCCTCTGGGAGGGGCCATTCACTGTCCACCTGTGGCCTTACTCCCAATTCGACCCCTGTTCTTTAGCTATTCGTCTGGCCACTCTGAGTGTGTGCACACTGGGAACAGGCTCCAGCTGTTCATCTGCCTCACTCATGTCTGACTCTGAAGGCAGCTGATAACTGTCAGATGGCCCTGGTCCCCTCTCTGCCTCCGACACAGAGCTCTCATCAGAGCCTTCCCCAGACTCCAGGACTGGCCCAGGTTCCTCCCCAACCTTCTCACTGTCCGAATCTGCTGGTGGCCCACAACAAAAACCTAGGTTTGCATCAAGCACCAGGCTAAGGGTTAATCATGAACACTACCCCTATAATACAAGAAAGAAGAGGATTCTGGGGAATGTTGTATTTGTGTTTGTGTTTTCTCCCCCCATGTTTAGAAAAATTAAGCTAGTGTCCAATGAAATCACATTATGGATGGATGCATATTCCTCAGCAGTGGAGATGGAGATGGGCATATAGTGATCCAGTTGTTCATTTTCAACCATCGGTGTTACTCCCATCCCAGGAACAGCGTAATCCCCTCTTCTCCTTTAAATATTTGTGTGTGTGTGTGTGTGTGTGTGTGTGTGTGTGTGTGTGTGTGTAGATACTTCAGACAAATATGCTCAGAAGTACTTAAGGAAATGGGGTTGATCAATATCTGAATGATATCAAAGGATTTATAGCGTGTGTATTAATTTATAACGCTTGCTTGCTGAAAGCAATAGTTTTGCACATTTTGGGTTCTGAATATGCCAGTGGGGTGCCAGATGCGGAGTTCCCACTGACATTCCCAAAGCAATTGGCCCTGTTGAAGATAAAGCATATGATAAAAGGTTCTTACACTAGACAGACAGATGCTTATGGGACGCCTACAAGCCATTAAGATGATCGCAATCTGCTTATTATATGCTACCGTTTCATTTGGGGATTCTATTCTTGACTACCAGATTTAATAATTGATTGCATATTAATGTATCAAGCAGCAAATGTATTCTCCTGGGTATCCCCTGCTACCCACTCCACCACCTTTTGTTTGAAAAAGACTTAAGGAGGAAAAATCCAGCTCAGAGTCTGATGATTCAGATATCATATCTCTGTCATTCAGATTGTACCCATGACGAAGCAACTGTAATTTGGAGAATCACCTACCATTCAAAGCAGCATCTGCTCTCTTGGGAATTAATAACTGTGGGAAGAAGCAGAAGACAAAGTTATGGCAAAGTGGTTAGAATGCAGAATTGCAGGCTGATTCTGCCCATAGCCAGGAGTTCAATTCAGACCGGCTTGAGATTGACTCAGCCTTCCATCCTTCTGAGATCGGTAAAATGAGGACCCAGATTGCTGCTGATTCTGTAAACTGCTTAGAGAGTGCTTTAAAGCACTATGAAGCGGTACATAAGTCTAAGTGCTAGTGCTAGTGAAGAGAAGGACCAGAGGAGATATGATAGTAGTGTTCCAATATTTGAGGGGCTGCCACAGAGAGGAAGGGGGTCAACCTCTTTTTCAAAGCCCCTAAAAGCCAGAGAAGGAATAATGGATGGAAACTGACCAAGGAGAGATTCAACCTAGAAATAAGGAGAAGTTTTCTGATAGTGAGAACAATCGACCAATGGAACAGAAGTTGCCTTCAGAAGTTGTGGGAGCTTCATCACTGGAAGCTTTCAAGAGGAGACTGGACTGCCATCTGTCAGAAATGGTATAGGGTCTCCTGTTTGGGCAGGGAGGGGGGTTGGACTAGATGGCCTACAATTTCCCTTCCAACTCTGTTATTCTGTTCGGTTTTGTTCTGCTGTTGCTATGTAGCGCTAACTTCAAGTTCTTGAAAGCCTCATTTCACCGGTTCACTATGAAGGTTCAATCTGAGCCTATGCATTGCATATTTCGTATTTTGGAAGACTAAGTACAGGAATAGAAATTCTTCACGGCTATTTAGTCATTGCAGGAAGTGATCGATAACAGTGGCTTCCCATGAGACTAAACTACAAGTAGTTCTTGACTTATGACCGGCTGCTTAGGGACTATTCAAAGCAACGACAGAGCTTCCCAGGACTACTTACTGTACAGTGGTGAGATTCAAATAATTTAACAACCGGTTCTCTGCCCTAATGACCAGCAGGGTAGGTGGGGCTCGGTGGTCATGTGACTGGGTGGGCATGGCCAACTCAATATCACTCAGGTTGATGGGTGCTTCACCTTAGCTGTTACAATGGTTAACCAGAGAGGCAGTTTCTATAAGCAGGGCAATAAAGATTAGGCTAGAAACAACACCAGAAAGTTTCCTTCCTGCCTTCCTTACAGGATTAGCCCTGTAAAGTTGGGAAAAAAACAAAAGGAGATTTCTTCCAACAACCGGTTCTCCAAACTGCTTAGAAAGTTACCAACCGGTTCTCCCGAATAGGTGCGAACCAGCTGAATCCCACCACTGTTACTGCACAACCTGGATTTGAGATTCTGACAGCTGAGGGCATCTCCCCTGCAGTCACATGGTCATATTTTGGCACTCAGCAACTGGCCTATGAGGAAGATTCCAGGCTCAGAGTTTTGATTTGGTTGGGTCCGTTAGTCGGAACCTTGACATATGGCCATTAGCAATGTCCCACAGTCATGTGATGGCAATTTGACATTCCTTCCCATTTCTAGCAAAAAAAAATGCCCATTGCGGACAATAGAAGTGCTTAATGATGGTGGGATTTGCTTTACACGCACTGCTAAAAGATTATAATGTCAGACACAGTCTCATGGTGACCCAATTAGCAACTGGCATAACTCATGACCGTAATTGAGGCACAATTACGGTTATAAGTTGAAGGCCACCCTGATGATATAGTTTCTAAAGCTGTCACAAGCTGCAAATAGCCTTGCTTACCATTCTAAGAAATCCCTGGCCTTCCAGGCATCGACAACTTCAGTGATGTTGCCCGCCATCTGATCGTTAGGCAGCTTTAAGTCATCCGAAGCGTCATCGTTAAAGTTCCCACAAGGGGCGCATAACTTCCCTGCCAGGTTGCTGGTGACCTTCACGGTTATTTCGCCATTGGGATTGTAGAGAATTTGGAGCTGGGAGTTTTGATTGATGACGATGCTGTCCTGAGCTTCGGCGATCGAGATGGTGGAAGAGACGTTATGGGGCAGCTGGAACAAGAGTCCATTGACCTGAAAGGAAAGCCATGGAGATATCTGGAACGTGAGGATTCTTGGGCTCCAGACTCTGTGGTTGTGGGCTTATCATGGACTTAAGTACAGGTGGTCCTTGACTTATGGCCACAATTGGGAGCAGAATTCGGTGGCAAAGCAAGGTGGTGGTTGGGTGTTGCACCCAATTTTGCTGTCTTTTTTCGCAATGGTTTTTCAGCAAATCACTGAAGTTCTTAAGTGAATCATGAATGCAGGAGTAGGATTCAGCTGGTTCGCACAGGTTTGGGTGAACCGAATGTTAATTTTATATCTGGTTCATCAAACCGGTAGTTGCAAGGACTGGCTGCTCCCACCCACCCTACCCTACCCCTCCTAGGAATCTCCACGCAGCCCGTTAATCATGCCAGGTAAGTGCAGGGCCCACGTGGAAGCTCTGGGAGGGCGAAAAATGGGCCCACCAGAAGTTCTGGAAGTCCAAAAACAGGTCTGTTTCCGGTCTCCAGAGGGCCTCTGGAGCCCGGAGGAGGCCATTTTTACCCTCCTGGAGGCTCAGGGAAGCCTCTGGAGCCAGGGTATGGTGAAAAGAGCCAAAGTGGCACAGTGATTAGAGTGCAATACTGCAGGCCACTGCAGCTGACTGCTATCTGCAGTTCGGCAGTTCAAATCTCACCGGCTCAAGGTTGACTCAGCCTTCCATCCTTCCGAGGTGGGTGAAATGAGGACCCAGACTGTGGGGGCGATATGCTGACTCTGTAAACCGCTTAGAGAGGGCTGAAAGCCTTATGAAGCGGTATATAAGTCTAACTGCTATTGCTATTGCCAACCCCCCCCCCACCATGGTGCAGGAGGCTGAGATGGCCACGCCCACCATGGCCATGCCAACCCAGCAACCGGGCAGAGAACCGGTTGCTGACATTTTTCAATCCCACCCCTGCATGAAGGCATTAAGCCAATCTACCTTCCCGCGTTGACTTTGCTCATTGAGAACCAGCCGGGAAAGATGCAAATGGCAGTCCCATGACCCCTGTTGGGCTACCGCTTACCCAAGTCTCCTTGAGGCTAGTCACCGTGATGAAGGCTTCCCGGAAGAAGACACGGATGGTGGTAGCCACAGGCACCATCTGATCGTTGCAATCATTGATATCCACCACCAGTTTAAACCAGGAGGGCGAGTCCTCGTCGCAGTAGGATGCCAGCTTGTAAGCACCACCGGCCATAAGCTTCCCTTGGGCTCCGTCAAAGGAGCTGAACCACATGTCCTGGCTGAGAGTGCAGCGGGCTTCCTGTCTTGAGCAGCTGTAGCCTTTGGCTGTCAGCATACAGGTCTCTCCCACAGCACAGCGGTTCTTGACACGGACGAGCCGGTTAAATGGGTTGCAAGTCCTCTTCTCGGAGCAGTCATTGGAGAGGATGGTCTCCCTTGCCTGGAGAGCAATTATACACACAGACACACACACACACAGACCCTCTGGTGAAAAATTACTTTATCTCTACCAAGGAAATCATGCATGCAGCAGAATAAACAAAGCCAAACAAATGGCAATATTATAAAGAAACACACTTCTTTACAAAATGGGGCTAATTTAACTCCAAATGCTTATACATTCTGGAGCAAGGCCATTTTTTTTTTGCTGCCCAGAATGGATGCCAAACTGGATATGCATCAGCTGCTCCAATTCATCAGATCAAAACCAGGAAAGAGAATCAGTATATTGCTCTGAATGGTGGTTCCTGATTTCATCAGTGAAACCACCGAATAAAAGCCATGGGATTACTTCAATCTCTAGTTACTCCACTAAAACACAGGGGACACAACACAACTGAAAATGTTACGTCCACTAGCAGTTTCTAACAGGTGAACAATACTTGCGGAATAAGCATTGGAATGATATTAAGTCCAACTAAATAAAACCCAAGTTATCAGTCCTTGATTTACAACCACAATTGAGGCCAAAATTTCCCCTGCTAAGGAAGAACGTTAAGTCAATTTTTGCAATAGCAACAGCACTTAGACTTATATACTGCTTTACAGTGCTTCACAGCCCTCTCTAAGCGGTTTACAGAGTCAGCCTCTTGCCCCCAACAATCTAGGTCCTCCCTTTACCCCCTTGGAAGGGTGGAAGGCTGAGTCAACCTGGAGCCTGGTGAGATTCGAACTGCCAAACTGCAGGCAGCCAGTGATCAGCAGAAGTAGCCTGCAGCACTGTACTCTAACCATTGCACCACAGCAGCTCATTTTGCTTCATTTTACAACCTTTCTTGCCACCGTTGTTAACCGAACCACTGCAGTGATTAGCTTAGTAATTATTGAATGAATCTGCCCCTTGACTTTGCTTGTCTGAAGGCCACAAAAGGTGTTGCCATGACCTCATAAATACATGCCAGTTGCCAAGGCTCTGAATTTTGATCGTATGACCATGGGGATGCTATAACAGTGCAAATATGAAAAACGGTTATTTTTCAGTGCTGTAACTTCAATGATGATCACTAAATAAATGGTAGTAAGTCAAGGACTCATTCCGTAAACATTAACATTAAATTACTACGATGACCCTCTTACATGTTATAAAACCTAACTTAAGCCTTTCTCGTCTGAAAAAGGGTTTATTATCCCTGATCTTGAAAGCAGGGTGAGTAACACAATTGATAATCTTTGCTAACCAGTAGCTGCTGCTACACCTACTTTAAATGCCATTAGCTAGGATGAGAAAATTGTCTAATTTAGCATCACATATTCATACAATTCTTGCAGATCAGTGCAGAATTTGAAACAGCTGCTGTGCAATTAGGGCAGAGCACGGTAACTGATAAATGAATAGGTTTATACATGAAAAAAAACCCTTTTCTAAAACATCACGTGGCTGTTAGAAGGACTGAGAAAAAAAATTAAAAAGAAGAAACTTTGACTGAACCTAAGTAATCTAAAATCAATTCAAGCTGTGGGAATTTTTGGGGTGGGGGAAGAAAAGACCATTTGAGTATCTTGGAAAATATTTGTCAGGCTTGCCTCCATCAATAACCAAGAAAGAAAACTCTCAATTCCATTGTTCGTGGAATTAAAATATTTTTAATGGTTTTGAAAAGATAGCAGCGAAAGAAAAGCAAGATCTGAGCCCAAAAGGCGCGAACAAGTACATATCAAATGATTACCCAGCCCCTCCCTCCAACGACCCCACCCCAGTGTTCAATCTACAACTCCCTTAGGTGTCATGTGGATTGCATCTCCAAAAGGCATCATCATGTTGGTATGCAGGACAGTTAGCCTTGATCAGGTCCAAATATTGGCCACCAGCATGCACAGAAGATGGTGAGAAGAAAACTCCCTTTTTCATATCACCTCCTGTCCTATTTATTCCCATCCCAAATACCATGCCCCCACCCTCCCCGTTTCTATGGCAGCCGATAGCAAGTAAGCGAAGCAGAGGCTGACATCCGGCCCTCCTTCAGAAAAGGACATCATCCCTAGGGAAACAGGAAACAAAACAAAACAAAACAACAATAACAACTAACAGCATGTATTAAAATTAAGGCTTATCAGGATATTTGGTGCAGAACTTCTGTAAATGTTTGGGAGCCCTGACATGGGATTTGTCCACCCATTCAGCCTGGGAAGGGGGAAAATGTTTCCAGGACACCAAATATTGGATGCGTCCCCTATGTTTCCTGGAATCTAAGATTTCTTTAACCTCAAAATGTTGCTCTCCTTCAATAAGCTGCGCTGGCTGGGGGATTCTGGGAGTTGAAGTCCACAGGACTTAAAGTCGCCAAGATTGAGAAACACTGCTCTAGAGCCTTGGGTGGGCGAAAACACCCCCTCTGCCATGGCGCAGGCCACGGCCACACATGGCCACGCCCACCCAGGCAGAGAACCAGCTGCTAAAACTGTTCAATCCCACCCCTGCTTTGAACGCTCATTAAGCGAGCACTATCTGTAATTGCACAAATATTTCCAGAGAGCTAAAAGCAACATGTTTACAATTTCTGAACCATGGGCAGTGACCAATAACTTCAGAGCAATTTTTCCCAGGCTCTGTCACCAAAATAAATAAATAAAAATAAAGCTCCCTGGTTGAGTCACGTAGAACTTATTTCATGAACCACACCTACTTTGATGTAACGCCCTTCATAAGCGCATCCGCACTTATCCATAGACACACATTCCTCCCCATCAAAGGCGTAGCCATCGTCGCACTGGCAACCTTCAAAACATTCTCCTGTGCAGTGGGTTGGAGCAGATAAAGCAGCACATGTGAAGTCGCAGGATCGAGTACACAACTCATAATGACTGTGAGCTGGGCAGGGAAGAGCTGAAAAGAGCGAGATGGAAGAAACCATAATCATTTAGATGGCACTAAAACTTCAGTGTTGTTCTCATTCATCCAGGTCATGGTTGTCCCAAAGGTCCTTTTATTCTAAAGTGGACTTTCTGAGTCTTCTCCAAGACATTGTGCTTCTCAACCAAGAACTTCAAAGGAACTGAAGTTGGGTTACACCTAGAATGCTATAACCAAGTTTGGTCACCGTACTACAAAAAAGACGTTGGGACTTTGGAAAAAATTCAGAGAAGAGGAACTAAAATGATCAAAGGCCTGGAGACTAAAGAGGAACTGCAGGATTTGGGTTTGGCTAGTCTAAAGAAAAGAAGAATTAGGGTGACATGATAACAGTATTCCAATATTTGACTGGGTGCCATAAAGGGTTCCACCACAAAACCACGGTCGACTAAAGCGCGCTCGACGAAACCGCGTACCTGACGTCATCACAGTGCGACGAAAAAAGCACGCTGTGAGCACTAAAGTTAAAATTAACCCCTAAACCTAAACCTAACCCCCCAAAACCTAACCCTAAACCTAACCCTAAACCTAACCCTTAACCTAACCCTAAACCTAACCCTAAACCTAACCCTAAACCTAACCCTAAACCTAACCCTAAACCTAACCCTTAACCTAACCCTAAACCTAACCCTAAACCTAACCCTTAACCTAACGCTAAACCTAACGCTAACCCTTAACCTAACCCTTAACCTAACCCTAAACCTAACCCTTAACCTAACGCTAAACCTAACGCTAACCCTTAACCTAACCCTTAACCTAACCCTAACCCTAACCCTAACCCTAACCCTAACCCTAAACCTAAACCTAAACCTAAACCTAAACCTAAACCTAACCCTTACCTTAACGTGAATCGGCTTGCTTTCAAAGCGCTTTTTAAAGCGCCCTTTTTTCTCCGCGGTCGCTGTTGTCGCGCTGCTGATGACGTCAGCGACGTGCTTTAATTGGGCACACTTTAGTGGACCGCGGTTTTGTCGTGCCAGGGCCATAAAGTACAAGGGGTCAAATTATTCTCCAAGCACCAGAGAGCAGGACAAGGAACAATGGTTGGAAACTAACCAAAGAGAGAAGCAACCTGGAATTAAGGAGAAACTTCCTAATAGTGAGGACAATTAGCCAGTGGGAAAGATTGCCTTCAGAAATCATGGGTGCTCCATCACTGGAGTTTTTTTAAGAAGACAGTCGCTTACCTGAAATACTTTGGTCTCCTGCTTGAACAAGGGGCTGTATTACAAGACCTCCAAGGTCCCTTCCAGCTCTATTCCTATTCCTATTCCTATTCCTATTCCTATTCCTATTCCTATTCCTATTCCTATTCCTATTCCTATTCCTATTCCTATTCCTATTCCTACTCCTACTCCTACTCCTACTCCTACTCCTACTCCTACTCCTACTCCTATTCCTATTCCTATTCTATTTCTTGGATGAAAAGCAAAATGTCTTAAAGAAAAATCAGAAAGCCCAGAAAGGTGGGTTTATTTTAATCACTTTTGAGAAAACTCCAATATTGGCATCACATACCACTACACGTAACTGTAGATCTGAGATATTTTCTGTAAAGAAGATAAAGCCTATTGTATCTGATTCTTCACTTGGAGCTCAAGGCAGGTTGTATCTCTACTGATACTTGAAGTGACATGGCAAAGTTGATTGCTTAGTTTTTACTTGCAGACCTTTGATTTACTATCTAAGTAGCTTCTTCGTTGTTACTTAGGGGACTAATGAATAATTATAGTATGGTATGCTGGTTTAACTGCTGCGGACAGGGAGGCACTACAGAGAGTGATCAACTCGGCACGAGAAACCATTGGTTGCCTTCTAACACCACTGGATGACATTGCCAGGTCTCGCAGCTTTAGCAGAGAAATACTCAAAGGTGATTCACACCCTGGTCAGTGTCTCTTCGCACTTCTGCCATTAGGCAGAAGACATCAAAGCATAGCCAGCCAAAAACATAAGGTTTAAAAATAGTTTCTATCCTTGGGCTGTCAGACTCTTAAACACAACCACAATCATTCCATGCACATGCAGAAATGTATGACCAGTTTTTCTTTCTTTTCTCCCTCCTAATGACTTGCATAGGGATTATTCTTTATACTATTTATGTTGCTTGTATTTTTTTGTCATTTTGGATTGCACCAGGGAGGCTAAAGCCAATTTCGTTGTATACATGATGTACAATGAGAATAAAGGCTGTACTATACCAATGAAACATCTGCAGGTGAAAACCAAGCTCAGAGGATTCCCATAGTCCAATTCACCCTCCAAGCCCTGAGCTACCAATATTTTCAAACACCTCATTGTACCTGTTTCGCAGTGGTGGGTTTCAAAAAATTTTCGAACCTACTCTGTGGGTGTGGCCTCCTTTGTGGGAGTGGCTTGCTGGCCATATGTTGTCTCTCTCTCTCTCTCTCTCTCTCTCTCTTCCTTTTGTCTCTCTGTCCCTTTTTCCTTTTTTTCTTTCATCTCTCTCTCACTTTTTCTTTCTTTTTTTATTTCTTCCTTTCTTCCTTCCTTTCTCTTTCTCTCTCTGTGTGAGTCTGTGTGTGTGTGTTTGTGTGTCAGTGGTGGGTTTCAAAAAATTTTGGAAGCTCTTCTGTAGGTGTGGCCTGCTTTCCGGGTCCACTGGTGGAACCTCTTCTAACCGGTTCGGTAGGTTTGACGAACCGGTTCTACCGAATAGATGCGAACTGGTAGGAACCCACCTCTGCTGTGTCGCACAGATCTAAGATGCAATGGTTTTGGTGTCTCTTTAACATAAGCTTGCATAAAGACATTGCCTTGGAAATACAACAGCCCAAAAGAAGTGGCCGTTAACCATCTCAAACTTACAACAGAAGGAGGGTCTTCTCCAAGGTCCAACATTGGCTCCAGCTAGCTGGCAAGCAACCGTGTAGGCCTGAAGACTTTGACACAAGGTATCTGCTGCACCATTGGCCAAACACATGTCATGGAGGCAAAATCGGAAGTAGTCAAAGGGGCTAACCAATCGGTGGCAGTCTTTAAAGGGACCAGTCTTGGATCGGATCATTCCACAAGAACTTTCCGTTTCGTAGGGTGCAGTCTGGATAGCGCTGCAGGTAGGGCAGTTCTCCCCACAGCCATCAGAGCATTGATCGCTGTCCCCAGCAACTCTCCAGGAAGCACCCAACTCATCCATGCTTTCAGCTATATTTCCGTTAGACAGCATAAAATCATCACTCTGGTCACCATTGAAGTTGCCACCCAAGCCACACAGGTGCTCATGATACGTGCTAGAAACTGAGAGGTGGACATGTGAGGAAGCATCATAGAGGACTTGGAGAATAAAAGGTGACTGGACAATGATGTTGTTTCCTTCTTGTGTGATCCAAAGTTTTCCATCAACGGTGCTCACTGGCAATGTATAATACTCTCCATTCACCTGTATAAAGACATAGGATATAGTTTAGACGAGAGGTGTTCAACCGTGGCAACTTTAAGTTCTATGGATGTCAACTCCCAGAATTCCCCAGCTATCATGGCTAGCCAGGGAATTCTGGGAGTAGAAGTCCACAAGTCTTAAAGTAACCAAGGTTTGATATTTCTGGTTTAGATGAAGGATGTGTCAGGCCTGGAAGCCATCTTTTGCATTGTTCCTTCAGGCCTGCTGCATTTATTACTGTGGGAAACTGTGGGGGGGATTATATGGAGTGGGGTAGATATAGTCACAATAACATTCCTTTCTCAGAGAGCCAAGGACATCTTGCCCTGCACCAGGGGTGGGTTCCTGCCAGTTCTAACCTCTTCTATAGAAGAGGTTCCACAAATCTAGAGTGCCGTTTAGAACCGGTTCCAGCTCCCTCCCTCCGCCCGTCCACACATCAACAAGATGAAGAGCGAGAGGAGGAATTCTGGGAGTTGAAGTCCACAAGTCTTAAAGCTGTCAAGTTTGAACACCCCTGGTTTTTTTTTTCTAAAGGGTTAGGGGTGCAAGGGTCTTGTAACTTGACAGCTTTAAGACTTGCACACTTCAATGCCAGAGTTTCTGAGCCAACATTTTGGTTGCTAAGCAAGAGCATTGTTAAGTGAGTTTCGCCACATTTTACAATTTGGTCACACCCACCCAGTCAGATGGCTGGCAAGCCACTCCCACCCGGCCACATGGTCGCAAGCCACTCCCACCCAGTCACATGGCCAGCAAGCCACTCCCACAAAGCAGGCCACACCTACAGAAGAGGTTCTAAAAAGTTTTGAAACCCACCACTGCCCTGCACCTGCAGTGGCATGAATGGGAGGCATCTCTAGTTGGGACGGTGCTTGATTGGACCATGTGATGGACATGTGGGTGCTGGGCAGGGACTTGAACTTTTGTTTGGGTGGGAAAAACCTGGAAACTTTCAAATTTGGATGTTCCCAGATGTGCCAATATGACGTCTCTAATAAAATGGAACTTTGAGGAATCTCAAGCCTCGGAGTCTTCTTTTGTTAGGGATCTCACTTGGAACCCTGACACTGGATTTAACTTCTAGTCACACATGCTTAGTTGCAGGCATAAACAAAAATCCTGGCCACATATGTGAAATATTTACATTTGTGGGCAATATCAGCATCTGTTGTTCACTCACGCTAACATATTAGGCACTTACCATGGCCTTCCACTTTATTCCCCTTTCGAGGAGAATGGAATATCCTTGCACTGAGATTATAACTTTTCTTGTAGATGTGCGCCACTGTTCAAGTTTTTCATTCTCCACCAACACTGAGAATTGCACTAATTTGGGATCCTTGCTGCACACTTTGGCTAGGACGTAAGTGCAAGAGCCATGGAAATCAAAAGTTCGCCCATCGAAGGAAATGTGATGAGGGTCACCGGTAGCTGTGGTCATTCCATATCCCAGAGGATAGCAACCTTGGATCCCGTTTTCCAACCTGCACACCTCATAAGCACCGCAAGGTAATGGGTGGCATTCAATTGCTCCATTGTCCGTACAGTGACACTTCTCCTCGCAAGAGGTGGTAGGGTAGAACTCCTCTCCCTTCTTGTAGTATCTGCCCTCGTGCGTACAGCCACACTCCTCTAGGGGAATGCATTGATCTCCACTCAGAATGAATCCAGGGTCACAGAAACATCCTTCTACGCAGGGAGCTTCACAGGTTTTTGGAGCCGAGGGACTCTGACAAGTGGCAGGGCAGCCATTTCCACAGGGTTCATAGTGGGAATTGTGCGGGCAGGGAAGGCCTGCAAAAGAAAGAATGGGGAAGAAAAACACTAGATCTTCCTTCTAACAGGGGTAGAACTCACTCTTCCTTCTAACAAGACTAGAAGTCATGGTCTCCCAGTGCAGGGGTCTCCAACCTTGGCAACTTTTAAGACTTGTGGACTTCAACTTCCAGCAAGCTGGCTGAAGAACTCTGGAAATTGAAGTCCAGAAGTCTTAAAAGTTGCCAAGGTTGGAGATCCCTGTCCCAGTGGTTAGGCCACCAGAGTAGAAACCGGGAGGCTGTGAATTCTAGTCCTGCCTTGGGCATGAAAGCCAGCTGAGCTAGTCACTCCCACTCAGCTTAATCCACCTCACAGGGTTTTGTTGTGGGGGAAAACACAAGGAGAAAGGTGTTTTGGATAAGTTCACCACCTTGGGTTATTTGTAAAAATAATAAAGGCAGGATATAGATGAATAACTAAATGTTCCTTTGTGAGGGAACAATCACCAGAGAAGAGGGGTGGGCCAGAGGGGTATCTGCAGTGGCATCACATGTAACATGATGTCACCTATGGCAGTGATGGGAACTTTTCAGCACCGAGTGCCGAAAAGAGAGCATGCACGCTTGCCGGAGCAACAACCCGGAAGAGGAGCTATCCAGTGGGCATGAGCATGCTAGAAAATGAACTTCCAGTTTCTGGCATGCACATGAGCATACATGCTAGTCTTCTAGTTACTGGTGCGCATGTGTGCATGACAAGCAGCTGGCTGGTGCTCATGCTCACACTGGAAAATGGAAGACCACCTCTTCCAGTTTCCGGCACTTCTGCAGGCATGAAGGGCAGCTGATCATTGCTTGCGCAGGTGCATCAGAAACCCAGAAGAGGAACAAGCGATGCTGCATGTGCCAGGCGACATGGCTCCATGTACCACTTTGGGCACACATGCCATAGGTTCACCATCACAGTCCTATGGTGTAATTTGCATAAATTACACCCTTGTGAGTCTATCAAATGGCAACATATTTTTTTTTCTGTGCCATCAAAATTGGCTCACCACCAAGCTTGAAAGTCTATGCAAATCTGTTGTAGCCGAGCAGGAGCCATTGGAGCTGCCGATGGACTCCAATAGTGAGGATCACTATGAGTCTGCTATGGAAGATGTGGAGGACCCTGGGCAGGGTTCAGACAGAGCAGGCTGATTGGCCACCAGGAGGCGCCTGAGGCATGGAGCAGTGGGGAAGATCAAAGGGAGTTTGTCCCTGATGCCAGGCAACGGAGGGTGGAGAAACGGAGGCAGCAATTACGGAGACAGACTCATAAGAGATAATCAAGCCCAGGTGGTTGTGGTTTGGCCCCTCCCAAGAGAGTATATAAGAAGAGACTTTGGGAGGAGTCCTTTTGCAGGACAAAACCATTAGTGTTAATCTGGAGAACTCCTTGTCTGGTCTGCCTCGTGTTCCTGTGTTCCAGGCTGGGGGGTGAAATTATACGCCCCTCAGAAAGGGCTTGCAATTTGGGAGTCCTCCTGGACCCACAGCTGACCTTAGAACCCCATCTGTCGGCTGTGACCAGGGGGGCCTTTGCCCAGGTTCACCTGGTGCACCAATTGCGACCCTACCTGGACCGGGAGGCCCTCCGAATAGACACTCACACCCTCGTGACCTCAAGACTGGACTACTGTAATGCACTCTACATGGGGCTGCCCTTGAAGAGTATTTGGAGACTTCAGCTTGTCCAGAATGCCGCCGCGTGAGCGATCATTGGTGCACCTCGGTACACCCATGTTACACCTATCCTCCGCGAGCTGCACTGGCTGCCTATTGGTCTCCGGACATGCTTCAAGGTACTAGTCATTACTTTTAAAGCCCTACATGGTATCGGACCTGGGTACTTGAGAGACCGCCTCCTGCCAATTACCTCCCAAAGACCTATTAGATCCCACAGACTAGGTCTCCTCCAAATTCCATCTGCTGGCCAGTGTCGACTGGCAACCCCTCGGGGGAGGGCCTTCTCTGTGGCTGCTTCGGCCCTCTGGAACAATCTCCCCATTGAGATCTGGACCCTTACCACCCTTCCGGCTTTCCACAAAGCAATTAAGACCTGGCTGTTCTGGCAGGCCTGGGGCTGTTGAGTTTTTCAGCCCCATCCAAGGTTGTTGTATTTTTAAATTGTTTGTCTTTTTATTTTTATTTTGTCTCCCCTTTCCCCTCTGATTGTTAGCCGCCCTGAGTCTCTCGGGAATAGGGCGGCATACAAACTGAATAAACTGAACTGAACTGAACTGTGCCTGTTGGAGTCTGGGTTGCTGCCAATGTCTTGCCAATAAGTTGTGTCTGGACTTTCAGCCAACAGGATTATAATTGCTGTGAATAAAGAGTGGCAAACAGCTAAGCCTGTCTCTGCCTTCATTACTGGACGGAGTGGGGCCAGAACACAAACAAAGTAATATTTGCTGAAATTATATTTTCAGGGAAGGTCCACTAATACGTGGTTGACTCCTAGGAGGATTCTCTACCTTGGGAACAGAATAATCATAGAAAGGCCAGAAGAGTTGTTCTTGTGAAAGTGTGAGACTGTGGCTAAAATACCTGAACACAACACTTACTGCAGAAAGTTGCTGATCTCCACGGCTTAACATGGACGTTCAGAGCTTGGCAGGCTGCCCCGTAGGCACTGATGGCAGCACACAGGGTTTCATGATGGCCCTTGTACACACAGGTATCAAAGACACAATCGTCAAAGTAGGACGTTGGATCAATCCTTTTATGGCATTGGCTGAACGCTCCATACTTTTTTATCAGGATGCCACAGAATTGGTCTCCCTTGTAGATTTGCTTCTGCTCATCATTGCAGACTGGACAGTTAGTCGTACATCCCGTGGAGCACCCCGGGACCTCCTTCACCTTCCAGCTGTTTGCAAATTGGATTTCATCCTCTGCTTGTGTTCCATCTTTCATGAGAAGGTCGTCACCTGGATCTTGATTGGCATTGCCACAAAGGCCACAGAGTGCGTTGGCATAGGTTTTTGGAACAATGACCCTGGCATAGCTGTACCAGTCAAAGCTGACACGCAGATCAAAGTCTGTCTTGATGAAGCCATGGACTCCACTGGGGTAGGCCTTCAATTTGTTTTCATAGGAGAAGGGAAGGTCCATCAAGACTCCATTAACCTGGGATACAGGGAAGACCAAGGATCTCTTTCAGTGAATTTTCAATTATTTTGCCAGTAATAGCAATATAGCAATAGCAGTGGACTTATATACCGCTTCATAGGCCTTTCAGCCCTCTCTAAGCGGTTTACAGAGAGTCCGCCTATGGCCCCCAACAATCTGGGTCCTCATTTTACCCACCTCGGAAGGATGGAAGGCTGAGTCAACCCTGAGCCGGTGAGATTTGAACCGCTGACCTGCTGATCTAGCAGTAGCCTGCAGTGCTGCATTTAACCACTGCGCCACCTTGGCTCTGCTATTGTATTGTATTGTACTCACGGTAAAGTTAGGTAACCTTTTTTTTTTAAGTTAAACTTTATAAAATAACTTGACGTTTGGGAGGTACTATACGGGGTGGTGGAGGTAGGGAGCTGCTTATGTTAAGATGATGTGTGATGATGCCACAACTGAACGTTTCCTACCTCCTTTATTAGAAACAGTTCCCAGCTAGTCTGTATAGGGAATTTTCAGAAGCAAAATAAGGAACTCTTTCTTTCTTTCTTTCTTTCTTTCTTTCTTTCTTTCTTTCTTTCTTTCTTTATTTATTTATTTATTTATTTATTTATTTATTTATTTATTTATTTATTTATTTATTAGACTTATATACCACTTCATAGGGCTTTCAGCCCTCTCTAAGCGGTTTACAATTTTTTTAGCAAATTGAGTCAGCAACTTGCCCCCACAGTCCGGGTGCTCATTTCACCCACCTCGGAAGGATGGAAGCCTGAGTCGACCTTGAGCCGGTGAGATTTGAACCGCTGAACTGCAGATCACAGTCAGCTAAAGTGGCCTGCAGTACTGCACCCTAACCACTGCGCCACCTCGGCTCTTTGGGATTTTTTTTTTAAAAAATGTCACTGCAATTTACATTTTGGCTGATGTGGCCATTGGAGAGATGTAGCGCCACATAGCAAAGATGAAATATTATAGCGGTGTGCAACGAAGGAAGAAGTGAAAAGCAGTGAAGAGCAAGTTCAAGGAGATTAGGATGAATTAAAGAACTGGTAGTAATAAATGTAGGAAAAAGATTTGAAAAGAAGAAAATATCTGCCAAGGGAGGGAGGGAAGGAAGAGGAGAGAATGAAAAGAGGGACAGAGGGAAGGAGGAGGAGAGAATAAAAAGAGGGAGGGAGGGAAGGAGGAGGAGAGAAGGAAAAGAGGGAAGGAAAGGTGGGAGGGAGGGTGGAAGGAAAGAAGGGAGGTAGGGAGGAAAGAAGGAAAAGAGTAAGGGAAAAAGAATGGGAAAGAGGGAGAGAACGAGAGAAGGAAAAGAGGTAGGGAGGGATGGTGGAAGGAAAGAAGTGAGGGAGGAGAGAAGGAAAAGAGGGAGGGAAAAGGAAGGAAGAGGAAGGGAGGGAGGGAGGAGAGATGGAAAAGAGGAAGGGAAAAAGAAAGGGAAAGAGGGAGAGAACAAGAGAAGGAAAAGAGGTAGGGAAGGATGGTGGAAGGAAAGAAGTGAGGGAGGAGAGAAGGAAAAGAGGGAGGGAAAAGGAAGGAAAAGGAAGGGAGGGAGGGAGGAAGGAAGGAGGGGAGAGGAGGGCAAAGGAGGGAAGGCTTTATTTTAAACATTAACTAACCTCTATCCTGGTGCAGCAATCAAGTTGCAGTCTCAGACATTCATAGCTGACTCATTCAACACTCTGCCCCTAACGAGCCACGCCCTTCCCTTTCTTTCAGCTTCTCCATCCATCCTTTAGTAATTTTTTTTTTTACCTGAATTTTGTGTGGATGCTCCTGGCTCAGGCTGAGGGTCATATTGTAGACTTCCAAAGTCACCACTTTGGTGAAGGACACGGCCTTGTTGCCCCGATTGTTGTTTTCTACCCTGACTGAAAACGGGGTGAGGCGGCTGTCCTCGGAGCAGACCCCGGCCATCTCATAAATGCAGCTACCCTGGAAGTCGTACTTCCGCCCGTCAAAGGTGGTGTAGTGAGGGTCTCCAGTTCCAATGCAGGTGGAGTAACCCGACCCTTTGCAGTGGTGCTCGCCATTGACCGTGGTACATTCTTGATTGGCCTGACAACTGGCTGTCCAGCATTTTATCGGCCCCTGACTGGGGTCACACTTGCAGCGGGAAAGGCACTTCTCGTCTTCCCAGAACTCTTCTCCCGGTTCATAATGGAGGCCTTTGTAGAGGCAGCCACAGCTGTCCATAGGGACACACTTGCTGTCATGGAGGACGTAGCCGCTGTTACACTGGCAATTTGGTATGCAATTCAGGGTGCAGACAGAGGAGGCGGACGGCTCAGAGCAGGTATCTGGGCAAGCATTCGCACAGGCTTCATAGTGGCTGTTCTCAGGACAGTTGGGAGCTGTTGGGAGAGTATGAAATATTGGATTGTGATTAATAAACCACACATTTAAATCACAAATTGCCCCAGATGCCGAGAAGCTCTGCAAATGTTGTTTTCAAAGAGGGGGAGGACAAGCATAAGGTTCTACATTTAGGCAAGAAAAATGAAATGCACAGGTACAGTATAAGTCAGTGTTTCCCAACCTTGGCAATCTGAAGATGTCCGGACTTCAACTCCCAGAATTCCCCAGCCAGCGAATGCTGGCTGGGGAATTCTGGGAGTTGAAGTCCGGACATCTTCAGATTGCCAAGGTTGGGAAACACTGGTATAGGTGGTACCTTCCTCAATAGTAGTAACTGTGAGAGGGATCTTGGAGTCCTAGTGGACAACCATTTAAATATGAGCCAGCCATGTGCAGCAGCTGCCAAAAAAGCCAACACAGTTCTAGGCTGCATAAACAGAGGGATAGAATCAAGATCACGTGAAGTGTTGATACCACTTTATAATGCCTTGGTAAGGCCACACTTGGAATACTGAATTCAGTTTTGGTCGCCACGATGTAGAAAAGATGTGGAGACTCTAGAAAGAGTGCAGAGAAGAGCAACAAAGATGATTAGGGGACTGGAGGCTAAAACATATGAAGAACAATTGCAGGAACTGGGTATATCTAGTTTAATGAAAAGAAGGACCAGGGGAGACATGATAGCAGTGTTCCAATATCTCAGGGGTTACTACAAAGAAGAGGGAGTCAAACTATTCTCCAAAGCACCTGAAGGTAAAACAAAAAGCAACAGATGGCAACTAATCAAGGAGAGAAGCAACTTAGAACTGAGAAGAAATTTCCTGACAATTAATCAGTGGAACAGCTTGCCTCCAGAAGTTGTGAATGCTCCAACACTGGAAGTCTTTAAGAAGATGTTTGATAGCCATTTGTCTGAAACGGTAGAGGGTTTCCTGCCTAGGCAGGGATTGGACTAGAAGGCCTCCAAGGTCCCTTCCAACTCTGCTATTGTATTGTACTGTATTGTAAGCCTAAGAGAGACATCAGAACAGAAGGAAATTGGTCCACATCCTTAAAAGCATCTTTAGGAATATGACCTACAGTTCAGCTGCCAAGCTCTCCCTGGGAGGTGTGGGGGTGTGAAATATAGTAGTCCTTGACTTATGATCACAAGTGAGCCAAAAATTTCCCTTGCTAAGCAATACAGTGAGTTAAGTGAGTTTTGCCCGTTTTACTATCTTTCTTGCCACACTTGTAAAGGGAACCACTGCAGTTGGTGAGCGAATCATTTGGCCATTAAGCAAAGGTGGTTCCCCCCATTGACTTTGCTTGTTGGAAGTCAGCTGGGAAGGTTACACATGAGGATCACATGAAATAACGCAACTGTCACAAATACATGCCAATTGTCAAGTGTCCAAATTTTGATCACATGGCCATGAGGATGCTGCAAGGGGTCGTAAGTGTGAAAAATAGTTATATGTCATTTGGTTCAGTGCTGTTGTAACTTTGAACAAGAGCAAACAAAGCAGAGAGCAATAGCGCTTAGAATTATATGCCGCTTCACAGTGCTTTCCAGCCCTGTCTAAGCAGTTTTACAGAGTCAGCCTATTGCCCCCACAATCTGGGTCCTCATTTTACTGACCTCGAAGGATGACCCACAGTGGGACAGAGGTTAGAGTGCAGTACTGCAGGGTATGAGTGCTGCCTGCCGGCTGCCTGGAATTTGGCAGTTCGAATCCCACCAGGCTCAAGGTTGACTCAGCCTCCCATCCTTCCGAGGTGGGTAAAATGAGGAGCCAGATTGTTGGGGGCCATAGGCTGACTCTGCAAACCGCTTAGGGAGGGCTGTAAAGCATTGTGAAGCAGTATATACTGTATTTTTCAGACTTTCGTTCGTTCTGCACTTGAGCGTTCTGCAGGGATCTGAGAGAGGAAAACACAACCCAGCCATACATTCCACTGTTGATTAATTCAGAAGATTCACCGCTCCAAGCACTTAGATCTTAGGATAAATTAATGTATGTTAATGGGTGTCATTTTCCCATTACCTCCCCTTTCTATCCCATTGAAACCCATCTTTGAGACGGCTTTGAATATCATGAATGCAGCACTACTGCAAAAGGGGATATCTCCATTTTGGACTTTGAAATATGTTGATCTAATGAAGTTTGCATGAAAAATATTTCTTGTTTCAACTCTCCCCTAGAAATCCCCCCATGCACCCCCACCCCCCACTGTTTGTATTAGTGTGGGCCTTCAGAGAGAGATGTTGGGAGTGAAAAATTACATCCAAATTGTCATGTGTGAAATCAGCTTTGGGATTCCACAGCAATATTTTCTGGGGGAGGTTGGATAGATTAAATCAATTGTTTTCCCCTAAGTTATCTTCTTCTTTTTTCAACAATGGCCAACTTCTTAAAAGCCTTCAGATACAGTACAAAGTTAATAGACCCATTCCTGGTATATAGTTAATATTACAATGTTTCCCCGTAAATAGGACAGAGTCTTATTTTCATTTTATCGAGCCGAGGTGACACAGTGGTTAAATGCAGCACTGCAGGCTACTTCAGCTGACTGCAGTTCTGCAGTTCAGCTGTTCAAATCTCACCGGCTCAGGGTTGACTCAGCCTTCCATCCTTCCGAGGTGGGTAAAATGACCCGGATTGTTTGGGGCAATATGCTGACTCTGTAAACTGCTTAGAGAGGGCTGAAAGCCCTATGAAGCAGTATATAAGTCTAACTGCTATTGCTATTGCTATTCCCCCCCCCCCGAGAAATAAGCACTTGGCCTTATTTTCGGGATGGTTTTATTATTTTTGAGGTGCAGGAGGCAGTGAGCATGGTCACATCATGACTGCTGCTGTATTGCAATATTTTTTTGGGGAAGGACTTATTTTAGCACCCATGTGAAGTTTCCAAAAGGGGACCTAATTAATTTACGAGCCTCGAGACAAAGTTCAAAAGAAATCCAGTCATTTATTAGGAGCAATATTTTGGCATGTTCTTCTGCCGAGCCGAATCTGATTTCCAGTTAATGGTGCCTGAACTTTACCCCTGTGGCTCCCCTCCCCTCAGTATTTTAGTGCGCGCTGAAAAGCCTGATTGGGCTTATTATCCGGGGAGGTCTTATTTTCAGGGAAACAGGGTATTACATTGCATAATATTGCATCACGCTGATGCAACATATGTCAGGTTGATTAAAAAGCCTTTCACATATAGGATAAATAACAAGAATATACTCCAATATATCTGAAAGGCGTCAGGTTAGGCAAAGGTCAATTAAAGGAAGAAAGAAATATAATCTTAAAACACTATATTGAATCTGATTACTGAATTAATTCATTCCCCATCTCTGCAGAATGCTTTAAATCATGGACCCACCAAATGGGTGGGATTCATGTAATAAAGATTCTAAGCCACAAAAAAAAACCCACACCAAATTGTGTATTAATCAAGCTTACCATGTTATCCAAATGCATCTTTTGTTCACCTGGCTGTGAACACATATTGGGCAAACACAGCAGTGGTGGGGTCCGGATCCCATTCCAACTGGTACGGTTGGAACGGGCCTGGCGTTGCCCACATGGTCGTGCATGGTATGCATAAGCACATAAGCATGGTGCGCGCATGTGTGGTATCTGCCAGCAATGCCTCTGCAAGCCTCCGCGATGCTCCAGCAGAAGCGCCGAAGGCTTTAAAGGACAGGTAAGGAGCTCGGGCAGGTGGGTGGACCCTCCAGAGCACTGTACCGGAATAGTACCCAGTGCTCCGGGCAGGCTCCAGTATGCCTATACTGGGGCGTACCGCCTGCAACCCACCACTGAAACACAGTCAAGGTTATAAAGAAAGAATCAATTCCCTCTTACCACTTGTGCAAACAGCAGGAGAACCGCAAGCCTTTCCATTTGCAATCCCGACACTCAACAGCCCAAAGGGGGAGCTGGGATGTTCTATTCTGTGGATGGTATTTGTGGTTTGGCCTAAGTTGTGAGCAGCCCAAGAGTAATCGGTGCCAGAAACTATGTGCCATTGCAGACTATGCAACGGCCTGCTGTCCACAGTGATCCCGGAGGTTTCTGAAGATTTGGCAATGATCAGGGCATAGTTCTCAAACTGGTCACTACTATAGGTGTTATAGGCCAGGCAGTAGCTGGAGATATCAGGTATTGCCATGAAGAACGGATCGTATTTAAGATTCCCAAAGGTGCCACCGTCACTGAAAAACATAACTTGGATGGCAGAACTAGCTGAGATGGACATGGCTGTTGTGCCTTGAATGCCATAAAATACTACCCGGGCAGCTGGCACAATCCTAGCAGTCTTGATTTGTCCATTTTGGACATCAACCCGAGTGCTTTGGGAAGCAGAAACATACACAATGTCATACTCTGTATTAAAAGCTAAAGAGGGAACAATGAACTTTGTGCCCCAGCTTGTCACGGGCAAAAGCTGTTCAAGGACGTGGTCACACTGAATTTGCCTGGAGACACATGTATGTCCACTATAGACAGCCACTGGTTTCTGGGAGACTATTTTAGTACCAGAGAGGTCCACCTGGCCTTGGAACTGAGCAGCCTGATAAGGTTGAAGGGACATGGTCAACTTGCTTCCTCGTAAGTAGGACCTCCCTCGGAAAGTCACAGGACCTTTCAGGTAGATATCAATTGAGGTGGTTTCTTCCCAGCTTATAATGGCAAATTCTCGGTAGCGATCGGTACCCACATTTGGAGTCACGACATAGTATTCGGTACCCAAGCTTTCCATGGGATAGACAATAGTGGTGCCGGTGGACTGTGGTTTGTAGGACAGGGAAACAATGGAGATATCATTGTCAGCCCGGATGGTGAGTGTATTGTCAAAAATGTTGCTTCCAACCATCTCAGCCTCTGGTGGGATTTTCACTGAGAGTGTTTCTCCAGCGTTCACGTTGACCGTTACCCTCAGCGCAGGTTGTTTCATGGAGATAGTAACAGATGTGGACTGAACGGAACCTGTGACGAGAAGCTTAAAATCTCCCTGGAACCTTCGTGGGTAACCATTTTGCATGAATGCAGTCAGAAACTCTTTTCCTAATGGGCTTGAGGAAACGGGGATGGAGAGGACATTTAACATGATCCAGAAAGACCAACTCAAAATTCCTAAGTAGGGAACAGGAAAATTTAGATATTATAGCATTTTAAAATAATCTCAAAATATACCTGGTGGTATGTGAGAAAGACCTTGGTCAGAGAGCTGCTGCCTAGGGAACAGTCAGATAAGAGAAAGCCCACAGTTAATAGTGAATGGGGAAAGAGGCTCTGTAGAGACCCTCTCTAGTTTTTTGGATAGGAAAGGAGGGGCGAGAACAATTGGATTTTCACACTTGCAAGATTGACGTCAGCCTCACAGGACGAACCAGACAGGAATTTTGACAGCAATAGCACTTAGACTTATATACCACTTCATAGTGCATTACAGCCCTCTCTAAGCGGTTTACAGAGTCAGCCTATTGCCCCCCCTCCCCCCAACAATCTGGATCCTCATTTTACCCATCTTGGAAGGATGGAAGGCTGAGTCAACCTTGAGCCTGGTGAGATTTGAACTGCCAAACTGCTGGCAGCAGGCAGTCAGCAGAAGTAGCCTGCAGCACTGAATCTAACCCAGTGGTGAAATTCAAATTTTTTTTACTACCGGTTCTGTGGGCGTGGTTTGGTGGGTGTGGTGTGGCTTGGTGGCAGGGAAGGATACTGCAAAATCCCCATTCCCACCCTACTCCAGGGGAAGGTTACTGCAAAATAAGGTTACTGCAGAGCCGAGGTGGCGCAGTGGTTAGGGTGCAGCACTGCAGGCCACTTCAGCTGACTGTTATCTGCAGTTCAGCGTTTCTAATCTCACCGGCTCAAGGTTGACTCAGCCTTCCATCCTTCCGAGGTGGGTAAAATGAGGACCCGGATTGTTGTTGGGGGCAATATGCTGACTCTGTATACCGCTTAGAGAGGGCTGAAAGCCCTATGAAGCGGTATATAAGTCTAACTGCTATTGAAAATCTCTATTCCTAACCCATTCTGGGGCCAGCCAGAGTGACATTTGCCGGTTCTCTGAACTACTCAAAATTTACACTACCAGTTCTCCAAGCTACTCAAAATTTCTACTACCAGTTCTCTAGAACCTGTCAGAACCTAGTGGATTTCACCCTTGCTCTAACCACTGTGCTACCATGGCTCAAGAGCTACTTCTACTTAATTGTAGTATTATGTTGACAAATCTTGCAAGACTAGAAGTACAATTTCCTCCCCCATCCCATCTCCTTTATTGCCCAAGAAACCAGGGAGAATCTCTTTTGAGCTTTTTACTCTGGCCACTATTCAGTTATGAGCTACACTGTCTGTTATCTGACAATTCCCCAGGCAATGTCTCTTGGCTCAGTCTCCCAAGGTTTTCCCCACATACCATTACAATAACGGTGATGAAATACAATGACTAAACAAGACCATCTTTCAAATAGCCTGTGCATTATGAGCCAAAGGAGTCTGTGATTTATGTACAGCGTCTCTGTCCATTATTTCTCTTAATCTATTAGTCCTCTTGCCCTTGTTTATGTTTGATCCTCTTGTCTATCACTTCTCTTTTCTACTAAGATTGTATCATTTTATTCAAAGCTTGGACAGGGGCTACTTCCCCACACAATCTCCTTCTCTCGATTGAAGGCAACATGTTGAAAAGTTCCAAAGATTTCTTGATTTGTGCAATATTTATCTGGCCAGAAAGTTATAAAGCTACGGCCAGGAATCTTGTGTCTTCTGCCAAACGTAGAAGAATATCTTACATTCACATCAGCACAGAATGTGATGACTTGCCTCTTGTGCAATTACATTCCCACTTGTTCCATTTACGAAAGAGAACAAAGGGCACCAGGGATGGCATGGAGTACTCACCAAAAAACATACCCAACTTGTTCCAGAGGTTGATTATCTCCATGATTGAACGCCTATCAACCGAAGCTGCAAAATAAGTTATTAAAATCAGTCCTTGTCCTACATTCAGTGGGAAATTTTGTCTTTCCAACTTCTGGCTGTTGAAAGACATTCTGTGTTTTTATTTGTGTGTCTATACGTGCCTTCAAGTTCGTCTTAGCTTCTGGCAACTTCCTGGACAAGTCCTTACATTTTCTTGACAAGTTTTCAGAAGTGGTTTGCCGTGGTCTGATTCCTAGGCCTCAGAGAGAATAACTGGTCCAAGCTCACCCACCTGGCTTTGTGCCCAAGGCAGGACTAGAACTCACATCTCCCAGTTTCTAATCCGATGCTTTAACCACTACACCAGGGGTCTGTAACCTTAAACACTCAAGGAGCCACAAAGGTCCTAATGGGAAGCCCCCTGTTCAATTCTGGAGGGCGTGTTCCCCCACTATAGAGTCTCCTCCTACCGCAGCATCCTTTTTCCTCTACTTGTCCTAACCAAAAGCCCTATCAATTGTGGAGCTGACTGGTGACAGGAAGCCACAGCAGTGGAATGAAAGAGCCACATGCGGCTCCAGAGCCACAGGTAGCTCCCTACACTACACCAAACTGACTCTCCATGTTTTTATAGCACATTAACTTCAAATGTGTTTGCGAACAGAGGGGCTCAATTCAGTAGTAATCTCCATGATTCAGTAAAAGCTATTCTTCACTCACATACAGCTCAATCTAAATAAGACCAACAAAAGTTTCCCATATGGATAAGATAAATGCTACCGAAGCTCCCTGCAATCTGAGAAACATTTTACTTATTTTTGAGTGTTTACTGGAGAGCTACAAAACTCACATCATACATAATCTCTTTTTGGGGGGACGGACTAATAAATAGAATAGTTTTGGGCTATTAGAGATGGTTCATCTCTCTCAAATCATTCATCAGAAACAAGAGGAACAGTGCTAACGATAGTTTAATAGCTTCTGTAAATATCTTGTGTATGTATTTTAATATAAATATAGAATAAAGAACCAGTTTGGCCTGGTGGCTAAGGCACCATGATGGAAACTGGGAGACTGGACGTTCTAATCCGGCCTTAGGCGTGAAAGCTGACTCCTGGGCCAATCGCCAGGAGACTGTGAGTTCTCTTCCTGCTTTAGGCATTAAAAGCTGGCTGGGTGACCTTAGTCGACTCCAGTCCCTCTCTCACTCTCAGGGTTGTTGTTGGGAAAATAGGAGAAGGAAGCAGTATTACGTATGTTTGCTGGCTTGAGTTGTTAAAGGCAGGATATTAGTAAAATATTAAAGGCAGGAGTTAAATAAGACAAACATCCTGTTCTAAATTGTTTTTGAGTACTTTTTAAACTGTAATTGTTGTGATGAGCAAATAAAGAAATAGTAAAAGGAACAGGCTGTTTATTTTACCCAGGGGTGGGGGCGGGGGTGGGTTCCTGCTGCCATTACTACCAATTCAGTACCCAAAATATTTTTGCCTGCACGCATAGGAACCCACCTCTGGTGGTGGTGGGGGAAATCAGGGGTCAGAAGACCACAGTCAGCAGCAATGCCTGAATAAGGAGAGGGGTCAGAAAAGTTTAGATGGTGACCACAACGGAGTGATTGAAGCCTAGTTTATTTATTCAGGTTGTTGCAGGGGTGGGTTTCAACCGGTTCGCGGCAGTCCCTGCGAACCGGTTGGTCGGCGAACCCGGAAGTAAGTAGCTTCCGGGAACGGCAAAGGGCCCAGACGTCCGCCCACGTTGCTTACCCGGTTTTGACGAGTTCTGCACTTCCACACATGCGCAGGACGTATTCAGTGCCTGCGCGATCCTCCAGGAGCAGCTGGAGCATCACACATATGCTAGTACGCATGCGTGCGCTGCACGCGTGCATGAGGACACCACCAGCCCCATTCCAACCGAACTGGTTGGAACGGGGCGAGAAACCCACCCCTGGGTTGTTGCATAGGTTGGGCAGTCAATAAATTTAAATAAATAAGAAATAAATACATTTTAAAGGGGGCTAGCCACCATCTTGCCTTTCCTCCCCCTCCCTTCCTCCTCTCCCCTCCTCCCCTCCCCACTCCCTCCACCCGCCCCTGCACAGCAGATGCTTCTGCCAGGGAGATTTTCAGTATATTGAAATTAGAGTCCCACAGCTGTTTTTTAAAAAAAATGAGACCATTTTCATCCATAATTGAAGAGCTAAAATAGGAAAGAAGGAAATTGTGTGATCTCAAATGCCTTTCGGCTCGTAATTAAGATTCTGCCAAAAGAAATTTTTCCCCCTGTTACTCAGAATCCTGTACTTTGCAAAAGCGTAAGTAAAAGCGAGAAGGGAAAAAAGAAAGAAAAAGAAAGAAAGAAATTTAACCAGCAAATCTTTCCCAATCATCCTACCTTGAAATTAGGGAGACAGGCACTTGTTGGATTTCTGCCTCTTCATACAACTGTTACCCTCTTTCTTGTGCCAGTGAGCAAAAACAGCAGCCCAGAATTAGAAAATGCACATCTCGAATTTTAATGTTGTATTATTAAAGAACAGGACGGGTTATATCAGTTCAGTTCAGTTCAGCTTATTATATTTGTATGCTGCCCTTTTCCCCCGAAGGGGACTCAGGGCGGCTCACAACTCGAACCGGGGAAGGGGGACACAGAGAAATTTTTTTAAAAAAACAAGCATAACAATGTATAATTTAAAACTCACAACAGTCATACCAATTCGAGACGGGGGCAACAGCTCTTTAGCCCCAGGCCTGTCGGAACAGCCAGGTTTTAAGGGCTTTGCGGAAGGCCTGGAGGATGGTGAGGGTTCGAATCTCCACGGGGAGTTGGTTCCAGAGGGTCGGAGCAGCCACAGAGAAGGCTCTCCTCCGGGTAGTCGCCAGTCGACACTGGCCGGCGGATGGAATTCGGAGGAGGCCTAATCTGTGGGATCTAATCGGTCTAGTGGAGGTGATTGGCAGCAGGCGGTCTCTCAAGTACCCAGGTCCAATACCATGAAGGGCTTTATAAGTGACATACCTTGCAAGTATGACTCCCTACTAGTTTTGCCTTGCAACTGACCATCCCATATCTCACAAGGGACAAAAGCTACCCCATCTACCAAACTAGCCATCAACGCCCTAATTAACAACCAAAAACTCCACACAACCAGGAGCCATATAAATACAATGCAAAGAACAGCCCAGTGTGCATATTCTGGAGAAAGAGAACTTTCCTGATGATGGACTCCAGCAAAGGCTTGAAATTTTGGACCTGGACAACTGAGAACTACACCGCCTACATTCTGACCTAAGCTTAGTACACAAAATTGTCTGACACAACGTCCTTCCAGTCAATGACTACTTCAGCTGCAACCACAATAATACACGGGCAAACAATAGATACAAACTCAAGGTAAACTGCTCCAAACTTGAGTGTAGAAAATACGACTTCAGCAACAGAGTGGTCAACACCTGGAATGTGTTACCTGACTCTGTTGTTGCATCCTCAAACCCCCCCAAAACATTAACCTTAAACTACCTACCATGGACCTCGCTCCATTCCTAAGAGGTCTGTAAAAGGAGGCATACATAAGCGCACCAGCGTGCCTATCATCCCTGTCCTACTGTTCCCATTTATTTGTACTCATTTCTTATGTAAATACTTAAACCTGCTTATACTTACATGTTTACATGTTAGATTCATACATACTTGTTTTCTCATACATGCTTGACAAAGTGTAAAAGCTTGGAAGAATAAACCTTTGGTCCTGGTAACTAATTCAATATGGATCTTGCAACGTTTTCCTGGGAGCTGTATGTTTGCCTTCATTCACAAAAACTGTACGTTCTGAAATTCGTGAGCATGATTTAGTAAAAGACAACACAAATTTCCTTACCTTCTGTTCCATGGACTTATGTGACTAGAACACGATGGTCCCAATGTAATTCTGAGCTTCCTCCTTTCGTTTCTCTTGATTTAAGAATTAACAGCTATTCCCAGAATGCTCTCTGGGGAAGATTTAAATAAGATTCGGACATAAATATATCAACCAACCCTTGAGAGTCAATATTCCTAGGCTGTGGATATGATTCTGATTGTGAAATGATTGACCAGCAGGACACCAATAGAGACTAATAGGAAAATATGCTTCAAATTGGCCTTTCACTTACTCAGAATTTACAACCCACCATGAAGAGAGTGATGCAACTGAAGAGAGGTTGTGTATGAAGTGTCAGAGACCGAATCTGGCAAGTGCAGTGCAATGACCACGCTGCCAACAATTTTTCAGAAAATTGCATTTGTAAAGCTAAGAGTTGCATCTTAACTTCATTCCAGCAGAACAAAGTTGCCTGTGGGGTGTATGCCAAGCTCAACAAAGCGCAATCTAGCCAATTGTGTGCATCTGCGTAAAAGAAGATTCGAGATTTCCATGGACTATGTCTAGTTGTGGTCATTCTTTAGGCCAGCATTGGTCACTACTGCTAACCAACATTTGTTTATCATTGTTTATAAGGGGGAAACAGGGTGGAAGAAACAGTGCCTAATGAGTTACTGGTGACAAAATAATGCTGAGAAGAATTGTGAAAGTAAGAGAGAGATATGAGCAAAAAGGAATAATATAACGAAGAAGGAACAAAAGGGATTCTTACCACCGAATTACCTAGGTCAGTGTTTCCCAACCTTGGCAACTTGAAGATGTCCGGACTTCAACTCCCAGAATTCCCCAGCCAGCGAATGCTGGCTGGGGAATTCTGGGAGTTGAAGTCCGGATATCTTCAAGTTGCCAAGGTTGGGAAACACTGACCTAGAATGATGGGGAGATGATGACCCATGGTCTACATGTACTCTCTAAGATCCCATTTTGGAATTACCAAATCTCTATTATGTCCACTTGTTTGATTGATTTCTGTCCCATCTTCCCTTGAGGATCGTATATAGCTGCATAGATATAGCACTCTCTCCTTCAATTTTTTTTCTTCCCCAAAGCCATTGATTTTTCACAGAAAAGTGTCATATCTAATGATTGAAACTTTATTGGGGTGATGGCATTCTCGGAGGGAAGAGTTCTTTATGATTTGGATATCTTTTTAAAAAATGGGGAGGGGGAACATGGTTTAGTCACCAGTGTCCTGTTCAAATTGGCATTGATTAATTTTATTTATTTATTTATTTTAATTTGTCAACAAGTGCAAGGAAACATGTAGGAAAAACACATGAAAAAATGGCACAAATAAATGAATAAAAATAAGCAAAACATAGCTATAAACACATAAAAAGAGTCCATATAAATGGGACAGTAGGACAGGGACGGTAGCAGTGGTGGGATTCAAATAATTTAACAACCAGTTCTCTGCCCTAATGATTTCTTCCAACAATCAGTTCACCAAACTGCTCAGAAAGTTAACAACCGGTTCTCCTGAAGTGGTGCGAACTGGCTGAATCCCACCACTGGATGGTAGGCACGCTGGTGCGCTTATGCATACCCCCTTAGGGACCTCTTAAGAAATGCATAATGTCCACGGTAGACAGCTTAAGGTAAAAGGTATGGGGGTTAGAGGAACTAACAACAGATTGAGTAGGGTGTTCCACACATTTACTATTCTATTGCTGAAATTGTTTTTCATGCAATCAAGATTAATGCTTGAGTAATTAATGCCCAAGTATAATAATAACACCACCCCCAAAATAAGGCCAAGTACTTATTTTGGGAGGGGGAGGGTCAAAGGAAAATAGACCCTGTCTTATTTTTGGGACAACACGGCAGTAGAAAGCATATTTGCATATAATGTGGTGATTTTCAAACTGGTTGAGCCATTTGCCCCTTTTCCTGGTCTTGTATAATGTCCTCACCTCCAAACTACACCCCACTCCCAGACTTGGTTGTTTTACACATGTTGTCTCAGTAGTGGCTGAGTCCACGACTGGATCCCTGACTCAGATGCAATATCTGGTTCCAAGGCCTTTCACCTACATCCCTAGTTTATGGCTTAACATCACCGGTTTATATAATAAATCACAAGTTAGGACCCTGGGTGAATCGAGCTATAAATTCTCCATTAATCCAGCAGGATTCATTCTGCTAAATTGCTGACGCTTGCAAGAGAGCTTCACAAAAGCCCCTGAGCTTAGAGCTGAATTAGAGGAAGTAAATGAGTAAAAGGTCTTCAGAAGAAGGGTAAAAGCAGCAGAGGTGCTTTTCTATGACTTTCAACACAGAATCTTGTCCTCTGGGGCGATCAGCCACAGAATATTCAAGTCAAAAGTCAAGTACTCGGCCTCGTCAATCATGCCGTTAACTTTTGTCTCTGCACTCCCTGTGACTTTGATTCCTGGGATCCCACCCTTGCAAAGAATTGAAATAAACAAGAAGTACTTTACCAGAACTATGCAGTCTCCTGAAGTTCACCAGCTGACATACCAAATGGAAGATAACAAGTCCAGGAAACACAATTTCTGACTTGGTTTCCCCCCCCCCCAACAACAGTTCTTAAGTGTCACACATTGTTTGAACCCAGCTGTTGGGAATTGTGCAAGAAACCATGGCTGAATCTTTTTTGAAAAAAAATATTTTTTTTATTGAACAGTTTCCCCCCCATTTTTTAACCCAGTTATCACCTTTGCAACATTTCCACATTGGTATACCTCCATAATACCATTTTTATCCATAGATGTGTACATATACTTCTTTCGTACTTATTAATCTAATAATGTACTAATTTATCTACAATACATCTTATATCCATACATATATACATATACTTCTTTTATACATATTAATCTACTAATGTATTAATTTATATACAATACTTATATCTATATACGTGTGCATATATTTCTTTTAAACATATTAATCTATTAGTGTTCTATTAGTGCACTATTTTATATTCAATACATCTTACATTTTTTATCTTATTTATTTATGCAGCTTTGTAATTATTTTCTGATTTTTTAATCTTTCTTCCTTTAATGCTTTCTTATTCTTTATATCTGTCCTCTAGCCATTTATTATTCCATACCAAGTAATAATCAGATTCTACTTTATCTTTTATTTCTTTTGTGAGTCTGTCCATCTCAGCACACTCTAACACATTTTTGTATCACATTTTCCTCTGATGGTATATTTTTATTCTTCCAATTGTGTGTGTATATAATTCTCGCTGCAGTTATGACATGGAATATTGAATATTGAAATTTTTTTCCTCATAGTTCCCTGTAATTATCCCTAATAAAAATAGTTGTAGCTTTAATCCTATTGGTTGTTCAACCAATAGAATCTTTTTTAAAAAAATGATACAATTCTTCTTTCCAGGTCAGTTTTGGTCACCTAAGAATTTAAAGTGGGACAGAGTTGATAAAGCTGGCCGTTTCCCATTCTGACCTTCTGATCTGATCTGCCAATGTTTCTGCTGATGGCTTTTCCCAAAGCTTTATCTACTCTGAGAAGGAAGCAGACTTATTTGGGAAACTGCCTGAAGCATCAGGCACAAATATTAACTTGTCTCTCTACATCATGAATTGTGTAGGCATAAAACTGAACCCTTGCAGCAGCAAATGATTTCTCCAAGAGCCTGGAGATCTCTAATGCCATCTCTAATGCAAGATGAGACAAAATGGTCATATAATACGGAGGCCTCCAACCTTGGCAAATTTAAGGCTTGTGGACTTAAACTTCCACAACTCCCCAGCCAGCCCTGGGAATTCTAAGAGCCAAGGTGGCGCAGTGGTTAAATGCAGCACTGCAGGCTACTTCAGCTACTTCAGCAGTTCAGCTGTTCAAATCCCACCAGGCTCAAGGTTGACTCAGCCTTCCATCCTTCTGAGGTGGGTAAAATGAGGGCCTGGATTGTTGTTGGGGGCAATATGCTGACTCTGTAAACTGCTTAGAGAGGGCTGAAAGCCCTATGAAGTGGTATACAAGTCTAACTACTGCTAATTCTGGGAGTTGAAATCCACAAGTCTTCAAGTGGCCATGTTTGGAAACCCCTGATATAATGGACAATACAATACACTGTATTGGTAGCGGTTAATTTCTGACATTCTATGACATTACATCTAAATATAAAGTTTGTCTCCAGTTGTATTCCAGAAGGTATGGCCAGTGTTCACACAAAACCCATGCTTTACTTAATTGTGGTTTATGAAAGAAACTGCTATCAGTCTGGCACCAAAAACATGCTCAACTATAAAGGAAAGCACATGATGACTTAAAACGTGATATGAGCTTACCTAGGGACTCATGAATAAATAAACAGAAGAGGAACTGAAGAAACATTTTCCTCCACCCCCAGTAGAAGAATCATCATCAATCATTCGGGTCTGATTCTGGGCCACACAATGGATCAGTGCTCTCCATTCCTTCTGCCTCGCTCTGCCTCCTTCCGATCCTCCATGGTCATCCCAGGGTCATCCTTTATAGGGTCCAGCCAATGGGTACTAGGGCAGCCCCTTCTCCTTTTTCCTCTGATCACTCCGAATGGAAACAGACGCTGAGGTTTCTTCCAGCTCAGCCTACTCACATTTTAAGAGCTCCTCCACATTGGCCATGAAGATCAGGATCTCCATGCCTACAAAACCAAACCAAAATATGAATGTGTAATGTTTAATGAGCATCAGCGCATATGAAGACACTGACACTTTTGAAGTCTGCTATGGAAGCCAGTTCCGGCCCCCTTGATGTTTTCAATCTGAATTTCCATCAGACCAAGCCAGAGGTGGGTTCCTAACAGTTCAGACTGGTTCGACTGAGTAGGTAGTAACTTGGCCGGCCACACCCCCTGAACTGGCTCTATCAGTGGTGCTTTTTGCTTCTGTGCATGCGCAGAAGCAATTTATTTACTGGCGTACATAGTGCGGCCCTGATCGAAATGGCAGTAACAGAAGCTGGAACCCACCCCTGGACCAAACCTATCTAGCCAAGAAAAACATACTATGGAAATGATAACCCAAAACTGATAGAGACAGCCAGGTTTCCTAACATGATGTAAACAGGATGAGGTTCTAGGATTGGGATGGCGAACCTATGGCACACAAGGCTATTTGTCAGGACACACGAGGCATTGCCCTGTCAGCTGGCCAGTGCGTATGCCTCTGCAACCACCCCCAGAGGCCCTCCGGAGGCTTCAAGAGCTTCTCTGAAGCCTCCGGAGCGCAAAAAAACAGCCTTACGGGCAAACCGGAAGTTCGGGGACGGACTTCCAGTTTGCTTGCAGGACTGGTTTAAGCCCTCTGGAGCCTTCAGGGAAGCCTCCTGATGGTCTCTGAAGGCTCTGGAGGACTAAAAACAGTCCTATGAGCAAACTGGAAGTGACTTCTGGTTTGCTCGTTGGGTCGTTTTTCGTCCTCCAGAGTCTTCAGGAAAGCCTCCGGAAGGCCCCTGAAGGCTCCGGAGGCCTTAAACTGGCCCTATGAGCAAACTGGAAGTCTGTTGCCCATAGAGCCAGTTTTTTTGCACTCCAGAGGCTTCAGGGAAGCTCCTGAAGCCTCTGGAGGGCTTCTGGGAGTGGGGGGGGGGCTGTTTTCACCCTCACCAGGCTCCTATACAGCCTCTGGAGCCTGGGGAGGGCGAAAAAAGCATGCAAAAAATGGGGGGTCACGCCTGTCATGCACACATGCATGCTGGGGGTGTCTCACATTGTATTATGGGTGAGGCACGCCCATGCACAACCCCCCTGCGGTGCCCCCCACTTATGGCACACGAGCCAAAAAAGGTTCGCCATCGCTGTTCTACGATCTCAAATACGCATACATACTGGGTACTGTACTAACATTTCTTAATACTAGGATTAAATATCACACAAAGCTATGATTTATTAACTCTTGTGTTTTTCATAAATTGCAATGGCTGCAATCATAGGGCACACTAAACCAAAATTATGAAAATCATAATGTATGAATATAATTATTCTGTAAACTGCCCATTACACCTTTTGCCTGCCCATTACTTTGTGGAAGGGGACAATATTTAAAAGTTGATAAAAAGGCAGAATGGTTTAGTTGGTGTGTGGTGTGCTTTGAAAAATCTAGTTCTCAGACATTTCCCACCATAGAACCGTCTAGTTTTATTGGGACTACAGCTCCCATGATCCATGGACACTGGATCCACTGAATAGGGATTCTGGAGGCTGTAGTCCTAATCTATTTGACATCCTGTTGGGGAAGGTAAATGGGAATTTGTCCCAAAGAAAGACAGAGCTAATAGATAATAGAAATGAAACTTAAGAGAAAAAAGGAATTAGTAAAATGATAATTACAGACTTTCCTCCCCAAAAATGCATTCATTAGGGAGAAATCTCCGGTTCTCCAACTGTTGCTAACTAGTAGTAGCTCCAGCTCAAATGACCAGAAACTGAAGACAAAAGCTGAAAAATTTAGTTCTGAATTTCCATCTCCATTTTAGATGAAGGATGATTTTTTCCCCCTCCTGAACTAAGTAGCAGCCTTAACATGCATTTTTCCTACACGGTGGGGAAACTCAACAAGTTAGCTGGAGCCCTGTTGCTCTACGGTGAACAATGTGGTTTGGAGCACCCCAAGATACACTCAAAGATGGTCTCTTACCTGCAGTTTTCACAGTATTAATCCTGGAGAAAGAAAGAAAGAAAGAAAGAAGGAAAGAAAGAAAGAAAGAAAGAAAGAAAGAAAGAAAGAAAGAAAGAAAGAAAGAAAGAAAGAGTTGTCCACTCTGTTTTTGACGTTCCTTTTTACAGGAATTCTGTCAACGCCTATTTCTAATTTATAGAGAAGTTCCAGTGGTCTCAAGGGATTGGTTTCTTGGCAGAACAAAGGGAAGAACTAAATGGCCTATATTAGGAAGCCAACAGAAGATATGTGTGCTCTTGGCTCGTCAATAAATGCAAGAGATTGAGTTAATTGTATCCTGGAATTGATACAACCATGTGGATGGAGAGTTTCAGCTAAGATAGAATATAGATACTGTATATTTATCTCTCCCAGGTGTTCTAAACAACTTTTAAGTATATGGGCAACTTTTTGCAAAGTTTGTGCCTTTGTGTTGTCATATCAACATGGGATTAAGGTATCATCTCAGAAGGCGATGCTCTCCTTTCCTCTTTTTCTATTTGTAGGGTTAGGGTTAAACTAGAAATATTAAATGTTTCACTAGCATGAAAACAATCATTTTATTCAGACACATGGTGTGTTGTGAGATAACAGAATAACCTCCAATAGACCTATTAGATCCCACAGACTAGGCCTCCTCCGAATTCCATCTACCGGCCAATGCCGATTGGCTACCACCCGGAGGAGGGCCTTCTCTGTGGCTGCTCTGGCCCTCTGGAACGAGCTCCCCGTGGAGATTCGGACCCTCACCACCCTTCAGGCTTTCCGCAAAGCCCTTAAAACCTGGCTGTTCCGACAGGCCTGGGGCTGACGAGTTCCCGTCCCCGCTCGAATTGTGTGCTTGTTGATTGTTTTTAAATTGTTGTAGTTGTTGTCCGTTGTTTTTTCCCCCCTCCTATTTGTATCCCCCCCCCGTTACTTTGGTTTGTGAGCCGCCCTGAGTCCCTCTGGGAATAGGGCGGCATAGAAATGCAATAAATCAAATCAAATCAAATCAAATCAAATAACAAAGTTGGAAGAGACCTTGGAGCAGTGGTGGGATTCAAATAATTTAACAACTGGTTCTCTGCCCTAATGATTTCTTCCAGCACCCAGTTCACCAAGCTGCTCAAAAGGTTAACAACCGGTTATCCCGAAGTGATGCAAACTGACTGAATCCCATCTCCCTTGGAGGTCTTCTAGTCCAAACCCCTGCTCAAGCAGGAGACTGTCCAGTCTCTTAAAAGCCTCCTGTGATGGAGCACCCACAACTTCCGAAGGCAAGTCATCCCAATGATTAATTGTTCTCACTTTTAGGAAATTTTTCCTTAGTTCCGGGTTGTAGATAAATGTTGCTAATGCTACAAGAGATGAGGCCCATCTTATCTTTTATCATGTCAAAAAACCCACCCCTGCTTTTTGCAAAGAGTAGACCCCCTATTCATATTAAAGTGAAAAGTAGCCCATAGGGGTGGAAAACAATTGGGTCACTCTGTCTATAAGCGGTGCTAAACAAGACACAAGTAACTTATTAAAGAACCACATGTTGAACAACTGCTATGCAGAAGAAGACACAAATTGGTTTCCCATCTTGTTTTGAATCATACCCTTTCCTCTTGCTGTTATCAAAATCACTCCCTCCCTCAAACAGGCATTCTCCCCTTCTGGATTTCAAACTTCCTCTATTGCTGAGTTGTGATGTTCCTCATCACTCTCTGCACCTCGAGGAGTCATCAGAAAACTGTGCTGCCATTAAATTCTTTGCTCCGGCTGCCAGAAGATCATATTCTATCAACCATTTTTCTGTTGCATCAGCCAATTTTGCAAGCTATTTTTCCGGGAAAAGGAAAGCTAGCCTTTGTGTATTACTCACAATTCCCATGCAGCTGTCTGATAACAAAGTAGTTAATGGACAAAACTTCACTTAGATGCATAGCCCAGTAGGGAGGCTTCCATAGATAATAATTAAAGGATGAGCCCATAGGGAATTGGTGCTGTTCAGGCCAGGAGTTCCAAGGGTGAAACTCTAAAACACACATAAGGGTGGGGGGGGGACCTCAGTAGGACTGTCCTGAGTTGTTTGTCACAGTTTGGCATGGTTATCTCTGCATGTGGACCAGAGGTGGGTTCCTACCAGTTCGCACCAGTTCGGTAGAACCGGTTCATCAAATTTTTGAAACTCACCACTGACACACACACACACACACACACACACACACACACACACACACACACACACACACACAGACTCACACAGAGAGAGAAAGAGAAAGAAAGGAAGAAAGAAAGAAAGAAAGAAAAAGTGAGAGAGAGATGAAAGAAAAAAAAGAAAAAGGGACAGAGAGACAAAAGGAAGGAGAAAGAGAGAGAGAGAGAGGGAGAGAGAGAGAGAGAGAGAAAGAAAGAAAGAAAGAAAGAAAGAAAGAAAGAAAGAAAGAAAGAAAACACATGGCTGGCAAGCCACTCCCACCAGGTCACATGGCCAGCAAGCCACTCCCACAAAGGAGGCCACACCCACAGAGTAGGTTCAAAAAAATTTTGAAACCCACCACTGATGTGGACTTTGAAGAAAGTGATCTTACAAACTCTCCAGAAGCCTGGAGCATAGTAATTGTCTTTTATTAAATCATCCAAAAGGTGTCACTCTTCTCATAATTGAATGTGGGAAGGAAGAAAAGAAGGATAGTGATTTGGTCTTTTGCATCTGGGGAGAGGGCAGGAGGAGAGAGAATGAAAGTTCATAGGTAACGTATTCCATCCCCATCGCAAATGGGAGTGAAGAGAAGAGAAACTGGAACCAGTGGTTGGAACTGGTTGCTGCCTAATTTAGGTAATATACCCATTTGTGTCTCTTAGAGGCCAGGGATGGAGTCAAGGAGAATAAGGGCCAGTTAAGGGATGGAGAAAACGCAAGGTGATTTTGATGGAATTAAGCAAAGTGTTCTGGAAATAGACAAAGAAAGCTAAACGAGGAATCTCCAACCGAGTGAATGAATTAAAAGTGAATAAATTTTTTGAGAACAAACCAAAGTGAGATGATGCTGGGGGAATATTTTAGAGATATGTATGGGAAACGCAATATAAAACTGCCCAATATCTCTTACTTCAAACTAGGACTCCTAGCAGTGCCTTATTCCACCCAAGGGTCCTTCTGTAATAATTTTTATGTTGAATTTTCAGTTCTTTTATTAAAAATTGCATTGTTGATCTTTTTTTTTTATGCTCATAGAATTTATTGTTGCAAAATGGAGTATTATTATATACTCCAGTTAAATGTGGCACAGAGTTCTTATCCTGGTGAATTAATTCATACAGTGTGACTTTGGTCAAAGTATAAGAAATAGTAGACCACCCAGGACCTGATGGGTCATATTTTCAGAGAGATTTCCTTATCAGATTCCTCAGTAACTTCAACAATGACAGAACTTCTAATGTACTGTCTTGACTAGAAAAGTTGAAGATAAATTCATAGATGAATCTGCCTTGAAAATAGTCCCCATTGAACTTTATAGTAGAGTCATATATCAGCACAGGAAATGTTTTATGACATTTACATTATGACATAAAGTGTTTTATGACTTTTTAGGTCATTAATTGTTTTATAAAACTTGCAAAATTTCAATTTCATGGCAGTCATGTCTCCAGGGTCAACATATTATCTAGGTTAGATTATTTGAGGTATTTTGGTTCAAAAATTATTGCCCTACGATGCACCACTTTGCCCACTTAAAGGTTACAAACAAACTTTTAGAGGTTTTTTTTTACTAGTATATAGATTATGAATGATCTCCCGCTCAGCTGATTTGCAAAAATATAGGATTTTATAATTTGTAATAATTTTGTGGTCAGTGTGAGCAACCAAATATCAAAGCATTTCCCTGTGTATGAGCAATCTTTATTGTTTTTTAAAAAAATGGAAAGCAGCATTGATTTACCTAATCCAACTTTATTACATTTTGAAATGGAAACAATATCTTAGTTGTTTCTCCTTCACATTTGCATCAGTTAAATCTCTGAATGAATTAGTGCACAGTGTTACTGTAATATTTCGTGAGTAATGTGTGCTGCACAAGCAAGCGGTTTTAAATATTAAACAAAAGGAAAGTTGCCATTTTAGGTCGAAACTTTGAGTGGGAGGAACATAGGAGAGGAGAAAGCTTATGAGGGATATGCAGTCAGCCCTGCAATTGCCTAAACTACTTTATCTATCTAGTGTGGTGAGTAATGCTTCCCCACCAATCTTTGCTGGATGTAGAATTGAGTATAACTTAGTTCGACTTCACTATGTCCGTAGGCTAAGCTTAAAAATGCAGTTGGGTAGTTTTGACAGAGATATGCAGGAATTGTTAACCTAGGCAAAAGGAGATGAAGTCCTGAGCAGGAAGATTACATTCTAAAGTATCTCAGGCAGACATCTCTCTAATTCCCTGGAGTATAAGGACGATGTAGAACAGAGTCAGATTTGTAAGATTCTACTACTATAGCCAGTCTCAATAATAGTGGTTTCAGCATTCTTGTTATTTCCTGGTCTGATCTACCTAGTGGGGCTAACAATAATTCCTCCAAAATACAGAAATTAATCAAAGTTGTCTGTTCCATTGAAAGTCTTATTCGTGGGTTTGGAGATTCCGAAATGTCACTTTTGAAGGATGTTTCTGGGATGCCCTTCAAAGAGAAGCTGAAACTTTGGGATATCAAGAATGCAGTTTTTCCTAAACAAGTATTTGACCATATCCTACACAAAATGTTGGGCTTTCTTTGTGCTTTGCTGTAGTCTGTTACATCAGATCGCAAGCACAGATGGAACAATCTAGAAGCAATTTTCAAGAAAATCTTCCGCCTCCCAGGACTTGAGTACTTCATCAAAATTATTTGTTCTCTCTCCACTGGCCAGCTTCAAGTCATCCAAATGGTCCTTGTTGAAGTTTCCACAGGCGGCACACAGCTTCCCTCTGAGGCTCTCCTTGGCTGCCATTGTCACCATCCCATCAGGATGGAGATAAACTTCCACTTCAGAATCATGGTCAATAACAATTTTATCTTGAATTTTCCTCATGGACACAGGGCTGTTCTCATATGGCAGCTTTATATTCTGACCGTTTACCTGGAAAACATGATTGAGGTAGGAAAACAGTTAGCAACCTGAAAACATCCCCGCATCCATTTTCAAATGTTTGTTTTCTTCCTTTGAATCTACTCAAATAGTCCTCAGCTTAATTTCAAAATCTTTTGAAAGAGATCGGATGTCCTGCATAGAAAGAAAAAAAGATATTTGGGACAGACAGAATAGGTGTCTCCCCATATGCACAGAATTGCTGAAACATCTGCATTCTTTTTTCATCAGGCGTCAACTCATTTGTTTATAGCTGTCGTTGGCCATTATTGTCTACTTTTGGAAACCAAACAATAGAAATTTGGTTAGTAATTGAAAGGGGTTTTGTTGAGGTGGTAAAAAATAAAACTTTGTTTTTGTGTTTTACTGATTAGATTGATTTGTCATTGTAGAAATGGCTAATTTCTAATATTATGGAAACATAAATAGGTGAGGTTTGATGCCTTATTCTACTGCAACAGAGAGAGTCGGAAGTCAACTTTTTTTCTCTCTCTCCACTCCTCATTTCTTCTTCCCCTTCTCCTCCCCACAGTGTCCTACTATTTGTTTTGTGTCTTTGTATTTTATTCTATAGTAAAATGTTTTTTTAAATAATTGAAAGGAGTTTCCCAGAGAATCCTACAACTGCGCCTTTGCTGAAATATCAAAGAGTGTTCCTGAACATGGCAGTGGCAAAATTTTCTGTATAACAGAGGAGTGTCCATTAATTCAACCAGAATCTAGCTTGACTCAAAGGAGAGTATCTTTTATTCAGTTACTACTACCAAATTTAAAAGGGAACATTATTGTTTAAATATGTAAAGATGATTAAGGGTAGAGTATGAATTGTCCCATCTGCATTCTTCAGCCAGAATTTATGATGGATTCTTCTAGGGGTGGGGTGGGGTGGAGGTGGGGGTGGAAGGTGGAGAGACTTTGAAGAATGTATGTTGAAGGCTACTAAGTGTTCCATAACTTCTTGATTTGCTCTTGATTTTCACTTACCCAAAACCTTTCTTGGTTTATAATATGAATGAAGCCACCTCGAAAGTAAAAGAAGACAGATTTTCCAACCACAATCTCCTTCATATACACCTTTCCAATGCTCACTAACAGCCTGAACCATGAGGCAGAGTTCTGGTCACAAAGAGAAGCTATTTCGTAGACTCCACAGCTGGAATATCTCCCTGAGGCACCATCGAAAGAAGTGAACCGCGCTTGGGCAGTGAGTTGGCATTGAGCTTCCAGCATCACGCAGCCATGCACGCCTTCCCGAAGGGCACAGGTCTCTCCAAGCTGGCAGCTGCTTTCTTTGCACTGGAGGTGGCCTGCTGACTGGCAGGTGCATTTTTTTGTGCAGCCTTTCGAGTATATGTGCTCACCGATCTGTTGAACAAAGTCCCAGAGTCAGTTACAATAAGGAAAGCATTCCCTCCCTCCCTCCATTCTTCCAATTTTTAAATTACTGTAACTATAGATATAAATTCAGATTGCCAGTCCCATAACCAGGGGCATCAACAGAGGGGTCGAAGAAGATAGAAGGACTTTGAAAAATAATAAAATAAAATATAATAAATAATAAAATAAATACCACATAAAATATATGGTGTTCATGGGCTTACACAACCATAAGTGGGACATTTGTTAAGTGAGTTTTGCTCCATTTTATGACATTTCTTATCACGGTTGTTAAGTGAATCACTGCAGTTGTTAAGTTAGTAACCCGGTTGTTAAGTGAATCTGGCTTGCCCATTGACTTGGCTTGTCAAAAGGTTGCAAAAAGTGATCGTGTGACCTCAGGACACTGCAACCGTCATAAATATGAACCAGTTGCCAAACATCTGAATCTTGATCACATGACCATGGGGAATGGTCACTAAATGAACTGTTGTAAGTCTGTAGTCTGTCAGGAATCACTCCTAGTCTCCATCCCATGAGAAATAGCCTCTTTCTGCTCCCAGCCACGTCAAGGGAGAGAGAAATTACCTTGAGGTAGGCTCCGCGATAAGTGCAGCCACATTGCTTCATGGTTACACACTGAGATCCATCAAAGACATAGTCCTCATCACACTGACAGCCTTCAAAGCAGTTCTCTGAACACTGACTTGGACTAGACAAGGCGGCACAGGTGGAATCACAAGTTCTGGTACATGGCTCATAGTGGCTGTGGGCCGGACAGGTGAGAGCTGTGGAAAGCAGAAGAAGCAAATAGATTAAAATGGCTAGGGAATTCCCGGAAGTGAAGTCCACATCTCCTAAAATTGCCCAAGTGACAAACACTGCACTAATGAAGTGCTAAGGACTAGCAATCACATCTTCCAGGGGAGGAAAATACAATCTAGAGAGGCATCTTGTCTCCCTGGAGCCAAAAATCAAAATGTGGCTGAGAACCTAACCAAAACAATTAGGCCCACAAACTACTAATCTTCCCTCCTCCTTCATGTTGCGACGAACGACACAACAAAGAACCTGAGTAAAATATTGAGAGATTATAAGCAAGTAGGCAATAAAGTTAAGGATTCTTGGAACAAGTATCCATGTTTTTTCAAAAATAAGACCCAGTCTTAATTTCTTTTGGGCTCCAAAATAAGAACCAAGGCAGGTCTGGGGCTCTTGATTAGTATCCAGCCCCACTCTAAGCAGTATGCATGATGTGTAATTTTAAAAATTGTATTTTTATTTTTATTTTTATATATGTCCCTTTGTCTTGTCTGTAAGGCGCCCAGAGTCCCTAGGGAGTGGGCGGCATACAAATGTCAATAAACCTAAACCTGAACCTAAACTAGGTCTTATTTTGGGGAAATGACTTGTTCCTTTGTCCATGTACTTGAAGAGTACATGGGAGGCCCACTTCTTCTGCTTCGGCATGGCAGGGCAGGAGGTCTTGCGGCCAGGACACCACAAGCAACCAGATGAAATGGGCAGCTGGGCAGTTGTGCAGATGCTTAAGAAGGCCTTGTTTTGGGGATAGGGCTTATATTGTGCACACAAGCAAAAACCATGGTAGGGCTTATTTTTGGGATAGGTGTTATTTTTGGGGAAACACAGTAATTGCTGAAACAACTCTGGAATCTCTTTGAATCAGGATGCATCCATGGTTGGTTAAGCACTAGAGGATGTTAGGATTTAAATGGTTGTGAACTGGATAGACTCAGCCATGAATAAGAATAGTAAGGCAAGGCACAGGAAGATAGACGAAGATATTTGAGGCAGAGAGCTGGCTATTTATGGAAAGTAACTTTCTACAAACTTACGGCAGAAGGAAGAGCTTCTCCAGGCTCTAATGTTGGCACCAGATGCCTGGCAAGCAGCTACATAGGCTTGAAGACTTCGACAAAGGGACTCTTGAACCTCATTGGTTGTGCAGGCCTCATTCAAACAGTGCTCAAAATATTCTGCAGGGTCCACCAGTGAATGGCAGCCTATGAATGGACCTGTCTTGGATGGGATCATTCCACAGAAGTTCCCAGCTTCATATTTTGTTTTCTGGGTTTTGTTGCAGACAGGACATCTGTCCCCACAGCCATCAGAACAAATTACACCATTCACTGGGATCTTCCAAGAAGCCACAAATTCTTCCACATTTTCAGTGAATTTTCCATTAGGTAGCATGAAGTCATCCTTTGGATCCCCATTGAAGTTTCCAGCTAGGCCACACATATGATCTACGTAAGTACTGGGAACAGAAACCTGAATATATGAAGAAGTATCAAATAGGACTGTGAGGCCAAAGGTTGTAGAGATAATGATGGTGTTCCCTTCTTGGGTGATCCAGAATTTCCCATCAGCTGCATTCATTGGCAGGGTATACAACTGTCCATCCACCTGTACCAAGAAAGAATAAAAATTGGGGATAAGTTCTGATTTTACATGCATAGAATTTAATGCATGTTTCACATTGCTTCATAGCAGTAATTAATAGTTTTTTTTTCCTCTTCACAACCCTGGGAAAAGAATAAAATGCAGGTTCAATTATGATCTTGCCGTCTGCATTAGCAAAATCATCAGAGATAGAAAGCATGCATTTAACTCCCAAATCTCTCCCCCCCCCCGACCATTTTTAAAAATCTTCTGAGATTAAGACCAAAATGTCACTACTGAATGTGAAACTGAGTTTTTCTGCTTGATTGTGGTGCATTAAGCCCCTAATAAATTTCATGCACCTGTTTTATTAAAATAAAAAAAACAGGCAGAGATTTCTGTTTCCAGTCATTTGGGAGCCATCCCTGCAATATTTCCATGTTCTCTGCAGTTATACAAAGACCAAATAAAAAGTGTGTGTGGGGGGGGTAGCCCCTATTCTTCAAACAGTTTGCTGGCTCTAGGATTCAAAGCCATTCCCCAAATATGATAACAAAAACCCATAAAATAAACTTCCTAGTGATAAGCTTTTTCACATACCATGGCCTGCCACTTTAGTCCCCTCTGAAGGGTGATTGTGGAACCATGAATGAAGAGCTTCAGATTCTGGATTAGAATTAAAGGACCATCACCAAGCTTCTCATTCTCTACCCACACAGTGAAGTTCTGGAGCTGAGGATTGTGCTGGCAGACTTGAGCTAAGGTGTAAGTACAGGAGCCGTAGAGTTCAAAATGCCTTCCATCAAAGGAAATTAAATGAGGGTCACCCAATACAATGGCCTTTCCATAGCCTAAGGGATGGCAGCCTTGAACGCCTTTTACAATCTTGCAAACCTCATATTCTCCACAAGAGAACTTTTGACATTCTATGGTTGCGTTATCCTTGCAGATGCACTTTTTCTGGCAGGAAATGGTGGGATAAAACTCTTCTCCTAGTTTGTAGTATCGGCCTTGGTCAAAACAGCCACAGTTTGCATTTGAAACACACTGATCCCCACTGCGGATAGATCCAGAGTCACAAAAACATCCTTCCAGGCATGGAACATCACATTTCTGCAGTGAGATGAGGCTCTTGCATGTGGATGGACAACCATTGCCACAGAGCTCATAGTGCTTGTTAGGTGGGCAAGACATACCTAAAGAACAGAATAAAGAGAATGTTGCTTATCAAATTATCACAAAGAAGAGGGCGTTAACACCATAAGGCAAGATAAGAAAAAATGGATGGAAACTACTTCAACACATCTGGGGGGGGGGGCAAGTTGAGGAATGCTACCGTGAAATAAATGGAGCTCTTCATCAAATGACTCTCCCATTTTTATTACTGGATTTAGGCTCTCTTTCATCTTTTATGCCAGCTATTCTGTTTCCCCGAAAATAAGACATCTCCGAAAATATTGCAACATAGCAGCAGTCATGAGGTGACCATGACCATACTCACTGCCTCCTGCACCTCAAAAATAATAAGACCTCCCCAAAAATAAGGCAAAGTGCTTATTTCAAGGGGGGGGGGGGAGTCAAAAGAAAACAAGACCTTGTCTTATTTTGGAGAAAACACGGTAAACTTTGAATGCAGGAGAGAAGACTTACTGCAGAAGGATGGTGATCTCCACTCCTCAACTTGGATCCCTTGAGCTTGACATGCTGTCACGTAGGAGCTGATGGCAATACAGAGGGCCACATGGTGACCTTGATATGCGCAGGTATCATAGACACAATCATCAAGGTAAGACTGAGGATCAATGGCATCATGGCATTGCCTGAAAGGCCCACTCTTTCTTGTAAGAATCCCACAGTAGGATGGACCTTGGTAGGTTTGTTTATCAGCATCACTGCACACTGGGCAATTTTTGGTGCATCCAGAAGAGCAGCCAGGAATATCTTCCACCTTCCAGCTGTTTGCAAATTGAATTTCATCCTCTGCTTGGGTTCCATCTTTCATGAGAAAGTCATCATTTTGATCTTCATTGGCATTACCACAAAGGCCACAGAGTGCATTGGCATAAGAGTCGGGAACGATGACCCTGGCATAGCTGTACCAGTCAAAGCTGACACGCAGATCAAAGTCTGTCTTGATGAAGCCGTGAACTCCACTCTGGTAGATGCTCAGTTTATTTTCATAGGAGAAGGGCAGTTCCACAAAGATGCCATTGACCTGAATTAAAATAAAGAAAAAAATAGTCAAGGCATTAACAATTATTTCAAACTAAAGAGTAGATTTGGTCTTATTAGCTTTTAGACTCATCATCTCCCCTATTCCACTCCATGGGCTGTTTGACAAATAAGCAAAGTAAGAAATCTATCGCTATATAATAACAATAAATTTAGACATAGAAAAAAACCCAAATGGAAAATTGCAGATGTAATTTAAATTTGGCCCTAGAAGATGAAACAATATAACAAATAAAATAAGTTGTAAAAATTACACAAAACAATTAAAACACTAGCTTGATAACTAGAATAATTTCTAGTTCTTGTGAAATTCTCTATGCCGAAGAACAAATTCTGTATACATTTCTAAATACTATAGATCATAAATAGATATTTTTATGATATCAAATAAGTGACTGACATCCTCCCCATTAAACCAATATCCATTTGGGAACTGGATGAAAAACAATAGGGAGGTCTTGCCTTTAATATCTTCACTAAGAAATAAGAAACAAAGTACACTATATATATCTAGTATCACTTCCCTAAACCAGAAGCCAGCAATCTTTTTAGACTGAGTTTTTGGGGTTGTTCCATGAAAGCATATGCAATTTTGCTTTTCTCATGAAAATTATTTTGTGAGACTAATAAGACTTGAAAAGGATTTCGTGGGATTCCACCTTGCAGAAGATTATTTTGCTATTTCAGCATTTATATTGGGGGCATTAAATTAAGCATGATAACCTTTTGGCCTGTGCAAGTCCCATATATCTGACCCCTTAAAACTGCAACTATAATCCCATCCTGGTTTGAATCGTAGCTAAACCTCCATACAAGAACTAAGAAACATTGAGAACTTTACACCTATGAAGCTCTTATGCCTGAGAATCTGAAACTTGCAATGACTCTTTTTTTGTTTATTAATAGGACATTTGAACACCCCCTTGCATTAGTTTACATACCTGGATCTTTTCGGGAAACTCTTGGCTCATACTGATGGTAAAGTTGTAGATTTCCAGGGTCACCACTTTGGTGTAGGACACTGCCTTGTTGCCTCGGTGGTTATTCTCCACGGTGACCAAAAATGGGGTCAGAGAAGGATCCTGGGAGCAGAGCCCGGCCATTTGGTAAATGCAGGTTCCCATGAAATCGTATTTCTTCCCATCAAAGGTTGTATAGTGAGGGTCTCCGGTTCCTATGCAGGTCTTGTAACTGACAGCATGGCATCCCCGGACACCATTGACCACGCTGCATTTTGTCTTGCCCTTGCAAGAAGACTTTTGGCATATAGTCGTGCCTAATTTGGCATCACACTTGCAATAACTCTGGCAGTCTTCATCTCCCCAGAAATCTTCCCCTGCCTTATAGGTCACGCCTTGGTAAATGCAATTGCAGTTGTCTATCGGAATGCACTTCCCACCTCTGCGGACAAAGCCATCGTCACACTGGCAGATTTGCGCACAGGTGTTGTTACAGATGCTGGGAGCAGAACGGTCAGAGCAGGTGGCTGGACAGGCATTTCCACAGGCTTCATAGTGGCTGTTCTCAGGGCAGAATATTGGGACTATTTAACAAAACCATGGTTAAAACAAGATTAGTGACTATTAACATGCACTTATTACTGAGAAAACACCCTACGTGTCTAATTCAAAACAACAAAAAGATTCACATTGGTTCTGGATAATCAAAAGAGTAGCAGGCTTTCCTTGTGGGATTTTGAAAGAGAAGGCAAAAGAAAGTCATTTTAAAGCTTTGGGAAGAGAGGAAAGCATCTTTATGCAGGAAACTCTGCATTGTGGGAGGAGAGTTGTGTTAGTTTATGAGAGGAAAAAAAATCAGAAGGAACCTATTTTATTAAAAGGCAGAAGCCTTTGTGAGCTGCACACCCTTCATCAGATGCAAAGAGCCACAAAAGCTAACACCTTTTAATAAAATTGGTTGGTTAGATAAGATGCTACTGGACTGCACTTGTTCAGCTTAATTACTGAAAAATGATGAATAAGCAGTGGAAAAGTAATACAGGAATGGGTGGAAGGAAGAAAAATACTTCTACACTCAATGTTTCTTAACCTTGGCAGTTTGAAGATGTGTGGACTTCAACTCCCAGAATTCCCCAGCAAGCCAAGTCCACACATCTTCAAACCGCCAAAGTTGAGAAACATTGTCTTACCCACATAGCAAGAGGAGAAAAAGTTAGTACTTTCCATTTACTCCCCCATCTCTTATTTGCCAGTTAACAAAACATTATTTACAGAGTACAGGGAACCATGGAAGAAAAAAACAAGCCTATCCTGTAATATTTCTTTTTTCTATTCCTAAAGTTTTAGACGTATTACTTCACACTTTATGTTTGGGTGGATTGGTAGGGAAATAATGAAACCATGGATCATTTGGACTTTGGCTTACGACTTTGTTTCTACCGTTAGATTCTGTTATATTCAAGGATTTGGTTTTTTATTTTATTTCTGTTTTGGAAGCAACTCAGTGATTAGAGCAGCATTTAAGTCAAAATAAACAAATATTCAAATACAAGAGAAATGTAAATCGATTTCACATTTAATCTTGCTTATAAACATTTGATTTATTGTCAGTTTATTTTTCAATGAAAAATCCGGATTTGCAGTCCGAGCAAGTCAAAATTTACTCCCATGGACATTTCATGAGATTTAATCATGGAAAGAGGATCCATACCATACAGGCCAAAGAAATCTTGCCCACAATGAATGAATTTGTAAGCAAAATGGGATGACCATATTATCTGCAATCTTCATTGATGTTGATGCTGTTTGGTTTCGGGCTCTGCTGTTTTACAAGGATCTCGCTTGCTTTATATTTCGTGCTGCATCATCTTCCCTTCTGGATCTCAGATTTGCATCACTCTTTCCTCTCCCCCCTCTGAGCTTCACTTACTTGCATCTCAGTGCTTTTGCTCAGACGAAATTTCCACTTGCTCCCTTAGCCAAGGTTACCCACAACAAAACATGCCCTGGATGACAAAGAATGCAATCCTGCTATTTTCAAAGTACACACTGCATGTTATATTTAATGGATACACCTTTACATCTTGTAATCTGTCATGCCAAGTTTCTCAGCAAATGGCAATACAAAGATGAACGGATAAAGGAGATGGAGGGAGGGGGAGAAAGTGAAAGAGAGAGAGTGAGAGAGAGTGTTTACTGCTGTGGGTAATTCTTTTGTTCCTTTTTTCCATAGAGTGAAAATTAAGGAGATTTTAATATGTAAGGATATGAAGTGATTGTAGTCACCATGCTTATTGTCTTTGCATTCTCCTCCTGGTTAGCTGCAAATAGAATCTAGATCAACTCGGCTTGATTTCCGAATAGAGAAGTCAGTGGAAAATATAATGGATTGAAGGTGGCCCCAGTTCCATATGAGCAATCTGAGTATCCAATAAAGCTTTAAACATTGAAACGTATATTCTAATAAGAACCAGCATTAAAAGACAGAAATCATTATCATTATAATCACCACCACAACCATCAATATATGAGGATGCTTACCTGAATAACAAAGAGCAGCACTGCCGTAGCCATCAGATTTACCACCTCCGAAGACAAAAAGTCCAAATGGAGTGTTCTCGTGTTCCACTGACAGGGCACGATCTGTTATCTCCACATCTTCTTCAGCCCATGAATATTTGGTGCCTGGGATCTGGGTCCACCGGATCGTCCTGCCTTCCATTGTGATCCTACCAGATTCTGAGGATTTGGCTATAATCATGGCATGATTAGTAAAGTTTTTCATTCCATAAATGCGGTATGAATTGCAATAGCATGTAATGGCAGGGATGTTCATGAGGAAAGGGTCATAGTAATTGACTCCTCTTTTGGCACCAGTGAAAAAAAACAAAACTTGGATTCTAGCATCAGCAGTGATAAAAAGTGGTTGAGAGGCCGGGATCTCAAGTTGAACCACTTCTCCAGCCACCAGAGTACGAGATTCGTTCTTGGAGCTGGATTGATATTTGAGTAAAGTGTTCTCTGCAGAAACAATATACGCAATATCAAATTTTGTCTGGAAAGGAGCAGGAGGGACGATGAAGGTGGTTCCCCAGCTCTGAACTGGCAGAAGCTGCTCAACAACATGATCACAGGCTGTGAACTTGGAAACACAGGTATGTCCACTCAAGACAGCCACAGGTTTGGTCGATTCAATCCTGGTGCCTGATAAATCTTCTGTGCTTTGCAGCTGAATTGCTTCAAAGGCCTTGAGGTCAGTCATCAAGATGGACCCAGGACCATAAACCTTGCTTTTGTATGCCACAGTGCCTTTCAGGCGGATGGTCACTGTTGTGAGAACCTCATGGGCTATGATAGTGAATTCTTTTGTGCCATTTCCTGTGGGGGTGACCACATAATATAACTGTCCCAGCTGCTGGATGGGATAGGTGATTGTTCCCTCACTTGTAGAAGGCAAGTAGTTGTAGGAGATGACAGAAATGTCTTGGTCAGCTTCGATCAGCACCGCCTTATTAAATTTGTCACTCCCCTCCATTGCTAAGGACTGTGGTAATGGAATGGAAACGACTTCTCCGTCATTGATGGTTTTGTGTAGTATTGTATTGCTTGATGACACTTTAATATTTGTCACAAAATTATATCCAGAGATGTACAGCTCAAGCTTTTGAGTAGCTTGCCCAGACTTGTGATTTTGCATGAAGGCAGTAACAAAACTCTTCCCCCGGGAACTTAAATGACAAGTTCCTGAAAAAAAAAGAAGGACTCTTAGGAGAGGATAGATCTTGTCATACATTAAATTAGAATACTTCCCAATCTTTAGAGCCGAGGTGGCACAGTGGTTAAATGGAGCACTGCAGGCTACTTCAGCTGACTGCAGTTCTGCAGTTCGGCTGTTCAAATCTCACCGGCTCAAGGTTGACTCAGCCTTCCATCCTTCCGAGATGGGTAAAATGAGGACCCGGATTGTTGTTGGGGGCAATATGCTGACTCTGTAAACCGCTTAGAGTGGGCTGAAAGCCCTATGAAGTGGTATAAAAGTCTAACTGCTATAACTGCTATTTACTCTTGTTTCTGGTTGTCAGAAAGTCAAGAATGAAGCCAGGTACATAAGAGCCATTGGCAACTTCAGATATCTAACCTCTAGGTGAAAATGTTAAAGTTTTATCACACCATCACCCGCTTCTCATCCTTCTACATTTAAAAAAATATATCAATCACATCGACTTTAGTGACAGTGCAACACCTCCCTCTATGCCCATGTGACCTTCAGACAGGACAAAATGTCACACTATGGCCCCTGAGCATCTTTTACTGATTGGTATCATTGGTTTAAGACAATATGCACATTTCACCTTTTCCCCTTGCTTTGGATTGTCTTCCCTGTGGATAAATATCCTGTGAATCGTATTTTGAGATAACTCTGAACCATTAAGAACACCTTTCAGCCACAGTTCTAAAACAGCTGACTGAGGAATTCTGGGAGTTGAAGTCCACACTGTCTTGGGCTATAGTCCTGAAGCTACAATTATCTTTCCCCCAGGATACTTAGCCAGTGAACATAAAGGAATGAATACTTACCTTTAACACAGGTCAGGACTTCTTCTTGAAGGCGGCAGGTTTCATCAGCGGCACAAGAGTGGGCCTCACATAGGAGCCCTTTACCGGGGACGCAAGTACATTTTTCCTGGCAGGTATTCAGCAGAAAAGTCTCATGAGGCTGGTAGGAAGAAACAGAGATTTTCAGAATTACAGTATAGACATATATTGACTTTGGGATGTAAATTTTATTTAATTATATTATTTATTTGAATTTATTGAATGGCATGGTGGCCTAGAGGTGGAGTTCTTGCCTCATAGTCAGGAGGCTCTGAGTTCAATTCTAGGTGGCAGCAGATATTCCTCTCTTATTTTTGTATTATTATTTTCTTTGAGTTTATTTATGACCTTAGATTGCAAAGATCCCCAATAGAATGTTAGTCAGATTATCATATTTCCCAATGGATTCATTTAGACATTGTCAATTTAGAAGTAATATCCATGGAAATAATCACCAGTAGTATAGCAGGAAAAAGAATGCTTTAGATACTTATTCAGTGTTTGATGGAAATATTTGTGGTTTGAAGCCATTTTGCACAATTTAAAACCTCAACTGTATAACACAATACTGAAAGAATAAAGTGAAAGGAAGTTCACCAGTAAGAACTTTTTAAAATAATGATCATGAAAAATAATATGTTTCTATATACATGGACATATATCTCTGGTACTGGATGAAGGTAGCCTGCATGTAGTCCTCGCCTTAAAACCATTTGCTTAGTGATTATTCAAACATACAACAGCATTAGAAAAAAAGGGACTCCTGAACTGTTTTCAAACTTATGACTTTTGCAGCATATTTATAATTGCGGCATCCCCATGGTCACATGATCAAAATTTGTGCCCTTAGCAACTGGTATAAAAGAAGCATTCTCCCTTGATTATCATTTGTAACCTTCCCAGCTGGCATCTGACAAAGAAAGTCAATGGGGGAAACCAGATTTTCCTAGTGATACCATGCTTTACTTAACCAATGTGGCCAAAGAGGTTACAAAATAGGCACAAATCCCATAACAACTGTTATCACTTAGCAGCAGAAATTGTGTTTGTAAGGTGAAGACTATCTATATATTTGCTAACCTTATAGTCGTGTCCATCTTGGGAACAGCCACAAGTTTCCACAGAAACACAGGAAAGGCCATCAAAGAAGAAGCTGGCATCGCACTGGCATCCTTTTGCACAGGTTTCCGGGCATGGATCAGGGTTATTGATCTTGGCACAACTAGTGGGGCACAGGTTAGCACAGACCCTGTAGTGGCTATTGACTGGGCAGCTTGGAACTACATTGGAAAAAATAAATATTGATACGGTGGTTCACTAACAAAAGGGCGAATGACAAAATCGCGCCCGACTAAACCACGGTGATAAAACCGCGTGTTCTAAAGCGCTCCAACGAATGAGCGCTGAATCGCACCAACAACAGCGCGGAGACAGAAGCGCGCTGTAAAACTAAACCTAAAACTAAAACTAAACCTAATCCCTAACGCTAAACGTAACGCTAAACGTAACGCTAAACCTAACCCTTAACCTAACCCTAAACCTAAAGCTAACCCTAAAGCTAACCATTAACCTAAACCTAACCCTTAACCTAACCCTAAACCTAACCCTAAACCTAATCCTAAACCTAACCCTAAAGCTAACCCTAAACCTAACCCTTACCTTAAGTTAAATCGGCTTTCTGTCTCCGCGCTATTGTAAAGCGCCCTTCTGTCTCCGCATTGTTCTCTCTGCACTGTTGTCGCCGCAGTGATGACATCGTGGTTTTAGCGACGCGGTTTAGTCGGGCGCGGTTTTGACGTTCGCCCTTTTGTCGGGTCATGGATACGGTACATATTAGTTAACATTTCTTGGGTGTTACTCAAGGCAGAGGAAAATGGAATGAAGTGGACATAGCTACCAATTAATTGTACTGTTCAGATTTCCACAGGATTCCCTTTAAGGATCTGAGACATATTTTATATTTTTATTACGAAGGGTTTTTTTGCACTGAGATTTCAATATCAGTTTTCAATGTCAGCAGACATGAGCTTTGTCCCGCCTTAGAAGCAGCTCTGGACCTATGAACTGAGCTGGCTTTGAAAGCTGAGTTGATTTATGGTTGGAAACAACCTCACACTTTCCAATCAGTCATTCCAGTTATCAGCAAGAAACCCCACATAGTGTTATGTACTTCATATGAATGGCAACAGGAGAGCCTTTAGTGATTTATCTCATGCACTTTTTTAGTAAACTGAAAGTTAAAGAATTTTCACTACTTCAGGATCTGGGGGAAATGTGATCAGAGTATTCATGTGAAGCAATGGTCCCTGCATTCTCACAATAGCCAAAGGGAAGGGGTGGAATGGGTGAGAGGGATCTTTGAGAAGAGAAACTTGCAGGCGGAATTATAGATCCCACAGTGATCCCTGATAAAGATGAACAACCTGTGTTTTCCATTCAAATCTAATAACAACGTAAATAGCTTCATTAATTTATGAGGATACGTACCTGAAGAACAAAGAGCAGCAGTACCGTAGCCATTATCTTTAACACCTCCAAAGACAAAAAGTCCAAATGGAGAGTTCTCGTGTTCCACTAACAGGGCACGATCTGTTATTTCCACATCTTCTTCCGCCCATGAATATTTGGTGCCTGGGATCTGTGTCCACAGGATCGTTCTGCCTTCCATTGTGATCTGACCAGATTCTGACGTTTTGGCTATAATAATGGCGTAATTTGTAAAGTCCTTCATTCCATAAATGTGATACGAGTTGCAATAGCATGTTATGGCAGGGATGTTCATGAGGAAAGAGTTATAGTAATTGACTCCTCTTTTGGCACCAGTGAAAAAAAACAAAACTTGGATTCTAGCATCAGCAGAGATAAAAAGTGGTTGAGAGGTCAGGATCTCAAGTTGAACCACTTCTCCAGCCACCAGAGTACGAGATTCTTTCCTGGAGCTGGATTGATATTTGAGTAAAGTGTTCTCTGCAGAAACAATATAGGCAATATCAAATTTTGTCTGGAAAGAAAGAGGAGGGACGATGAAGGTGGTTCCCCAGCTCTGAACTGGCAGGAGCTGCTCAACAACATGATCACAGTATGTGAACTTGGAAACACAGGTATGTCCACTCAAGACAGCCACAGGTTTGGTCGATTCAATCCTGGTGCCTGATAAATCTTCTGTGCTTTGCAGCTGAATTGCTCCAAAGGCCTCGAGATCAGTCATCAAGATGGACCCAGGACCATAAACCTTACTTTTGTATGTCACAGTGCCTTTCATGTGGATGGTCACTTTTGTGAGAACCTCATGGGCTATGATAGCGAATTCTTTTGTGCCATTTCCTGTGGGGGTGACCACATAATATAACTGTCCCAGTTGGTGGATGGGATAGGTGATTGTTCCCTCACTTGTAGAAGGCAAGTAGTTGTAGGAGATGACAGAAATGTCTTGGTCAGCTTCGATCAGCACCGCCTTATTAAATTTGTCACTCCCCTCCATTGCTAAGGACTGTGGTAATGGAATGGAAACGACTTCTCCGTCATTGATGGTTTTTTGTAGTATTGTATTGCTTGTTGACACCTTAATATTTGTCACAAAAGTATATCCAGAGATGTACAGCTCAAGCTTTTGAGTAGATTGCAAAGAGTTGTAATTTTGCATGAAAGCAGTAAGAAAACTCTTCCCCCGGGAACTTAAATGACAACTTCCTGAAAAAAAAGAAGGACTCTTAGGAGAGGATAGATCTCATCATACATTAAATTGGAATACTTCTTCATCTTTATTCTTGTTTCTGGTTGTCAGAAAATCATAAGAGCCATTGGCATCTTCAGATATTTAACCCCTAAGTGAAAATATTACCGTTTTATCACTCCATCACCTGCTTCTCCCCCTTCTACATTTAAAAAAATATATCAATCACATCGACTTTGGTGACAGTACAACACCTCCCTCTATGCCCATGTCGCCTTCAGAAAGGACAAAATGTTACACTATGGCCCCTGAGCATCTTTTACTGATTGGTATCATTGGTTTAAGACAATATGCACATTTCACCTTTTCCCCTTTGTTTGGTTTGTCTTCCCTGTGGATAAATATCCTGAGAATCGTATTTTGAGATAACTCTGAACCATTAAGAACCCCTTTCAGCCACCGTTCTGAAACAGCTGACTGAGGAATTCTGGGAGTTGAAGTCCACACTGTCTTGGGCTATAGTCCTCAAGCTACAATTATCTTTCCCCAAGGATACTTAGCCAGTGAACATAAAGGAATGAATACTTACCCTTAACACAGGTCAGGACTCCTTCTTGAAGGCGGCAGGTTTCATCAGCGGCACAAGAGTGGGCCTCACATAGGAGCCCTTTACCGGGGATGCAAGTACATTTTTCCTGGCAGGTATTCAGCAGAAAAGTCTCATGGGGCTGGTAGGAAGAAACAGAGCTTTTCGGAATTACAATATAGACATATATAGACTTTGGGATATAAATTTTATTTAATTATATTATTTATGTGAATTTATTGAATGGCATGGTGGCCTAGAGGTGGAGTTCTTGCCTCACAGTCAGGAGGCTCTGAGTTCAATTCTAGGTAGCAGCAGATATTCCTCCCTTATTTTCTTATTATTATTTTCTTTGAGTTCTTTTAGCTTTTAAAAAGGGGACATTTTTGCAAAATGTCATAAGAGAAAAAAAATGTCTCTGGATTTCTAATTTCCGTATAAATTCATGAAGATGCTGTCAATTTAGAAGAAATATTCAGGGAAATAATCACCAGTAGGTACGTATATGAAGAAAATAATACTTTAGATACTTCTTCAGAATTTGACATAACCATTTCTGGTTTTAAGCTACTCGGAATGCTTTAAAACCACAGCCACATAACATAATACTGAAAATACTTCTTTTTCTGAAAGAAGAAACTGAACTTGCGAACAAACTGATTTTTTTTAGTTCATCACTAAGAAAAATCAGAATATTGATCATGAAAAACCATAGGTTTTCATATACATGCACATATATCTCTTGTGCTGGATAAATATAGCCTGCATGTAGTCCTCGATTTAAAACCATTTGCTTAGTGATTATTCAAACATACAACAGCATTAGAAAAAAAGGGACTCCTGAGCTGTTTTCAAACTTATGACTGGTGCAGAATATTCATAATTGCGGCATCCCCATGGTCACATGATCAAAATTTGTGCCCTTAGCAACTGGCATAAAAGAAGCATTCTCCCTTGATTATCATTTGTAACCTTCCCAGCTGGCAGCTGACAAGCAAAGTGAATGGGAGAAGCCAGATTTTCCTAGTGATGCCATGCTTCACTTAACCAATGTGGCCAAAGAGGTTGCAAAATAGTCACAACTCCCATAACAACTGTCCTCACTTAACAGCAGAAATTGTGTTTGTAAGGTGAAGACTATCTATATATTTGCTAACCTCATAGTCGTGTCCATCTTGGGAACAGCCACAGGTTTCCACAGAAACACAGGAAAGGCCATCAAAGAAGAAACCGGCATCGCACTGGCATCCTTTTGCACAGGTGTCCGGGCATGGATCAGGGTTATTGATCTTGGCACAACTAGTGGGGCACAGGTTGGCACAGACCCGGTAGTGGCTATTGACTGGGCAGCTTGGAACTACATTGGAAAAAATAAATATTGATACGGTACATATTAGTTGACATTTCTTGGGTGTTACTCAAGGCAGAGGAAAATGGAATGAAGTGGACGTAGCTACCCATTGATTGTACTGTTCAGATTTCCACAGGATTCCCTTTAAGGATCTGAGACACATTTTATATTTTTATTACAAAGGGTTTTTTTACACTGAGATTTCAATATCCGTTTTCAATGTCAGCAGACATGAGCTTTGTCCCACCTTAGAAGCAGCTCTGGACCTATGAACTGAGCTGGCTTTGAAAGCTGAGTTGATTTATGGTTGGAAACACCTTCCACACTTTCCAATCAGTCATTCCAGTTCTCAGCAAGAAACCCCACATAGTGTAATGTACTTCATATGAATGGCAAGAGGAGAGTCTTTAGTGATTTATCTCATGCATTTTTTTAGTAGACTGAAAGTTAAAGAATTTTCATTACTTCAGGATCTGGGGGAAATGAGATTAGAGTATTCATGTGAAGCAATGGTCCCTGCCTTCTCACAATAGCCAGAAGGGGTGGAATGGGTGAGAGGGATCTTTGAGAAGAGAAACTTGCAGGCAGAATTATAGATCCCACAGTGATCCCTGATAAAGATGAACAACCTGTGTGTCCATTCAAATCTATTAACAACATAAACAGCTTCATCAATTTATGAGGATACTTACCTGAAGAACAAAGAGCAGCAGTACCATAGCCATTATCTTTAACAACTCCAAAGACAAAAAGTCCAAATGGAGCGTTCGCATGTTCCACTGACAGGGCACGATCTGTTATCTCCACGTCTTTTTCAGCCCATGAATATTTGGAGTCTGGGATCTGTGTCCAACTTATCATTCTGCCTTCCATTGTGATCCTACCAGATTCTGAGGATTTGGCTATAATCATGGCATGATTTGTGAAGTTTTTGATTCCATAAATGTGGTACGAATTGCAATAGCATGTTATGGCAGGGATGTTCATGAGGAAAGGGTCATAGGAATCATCTCCTCTTTTGGCACCAGTAAAAAAAAACACGACTTGGATTCTAGCATCAGCAGAGATAAAAAGTGGTTGAGAGGCGGGGATCTCAAGTTGAACCACTTCTCCAGCCACCAGAGTACGAGATTCTTTCCTGGAGCTGGATTGATATTTGAGTAAAGTGTTCTCTGCAGAAACAATATAGGCAATATCAAATTTTGTCTGGAAAGAAAGAGGAGGGACGATGAAGGTGGTTCCCCAGCTCTGAACTGGCAGGAGCTGCTCAACAACATGATCACAGTATGTGAACTTGGAAACACAGGTATGTCCACTCAAGACAGCCACAGGTTTAGTCGATTCGATCCTGGTGCCTGATAAATCTTCTGTGCTTTGCAGCTGAATTGCTTCAAAGGCCTCGAGGTCAGTCATCAAGATGGACCCAGGACCATAAACCTTGCTTTTGTATGTCACAGTGCCTTTCAGGTGGATGGTCACTTTTGTGAGAACCGCATGGGCTATGATAGCAAATTCTTTTGTGCCATTTCTTATAGGGGTGACCACATAATATAACTGTCCCAGCTGCTGGATGGGATAGGTGATTGTTCCCTCACTTGTAAAAGGCAAGTAGTTGTAGGAGATGACAGAAATGTCTTGGTCAGCTTCGATCAGCACCGCCTTATTAAATTTGTCACTCCCCACCATTGCTAAGGACTGTGGTAATGGAATGGAAATGACTTCTCCTTCATTGATGGTTTTGTGCAGTATTGTATTGCTTGTCAACACTGCAATATTTGTCACAAAATTATATCCAGAGATGTACAGCTCAAGCTTTTGAGTAGGTTGTCCAGACTTGTGATTTTGCATGAAGGCAGTAACAAAACTCTTCCCCCGGGAACTTAAATGACATGTTCCTGAAAAAAAAGAAGGACTCTTAGGAGAGGATAGATCTCGTCATTCATTAAATTAGAATACTTCCCCATCTTTATTCTTGTTTCTGGTTGTCAGAAAGTCAAGAATAAAGCCAGGTACATAAGAACCATTGGCAACTTCAGATATCTAACCCCTAGGTGAAAATGGTACCGTTTTATCACTCCAACACCCGCTTCTCCCCTTCTACATTTAAATATATATATCAATCACATCAACTTTGGTGACAGTGCAACACCTCCCTCTATGCCCATGTCACCTTCCGACAGGACAAAATGTCACACTATGGCATCTTTTACTGATTGGTATCATTGGTTTAAGCCAATATGCACATTTCACCTTTTCCCCTTGGTTTGGATTGTCTTCCCTGTGGATAAATATCCTGAGATTCGTATTTTAAGATAACTCTGAACCATTAAGAACACCTTTCAGCCACCGTTCTGAAATAGCTGACTGAGGAATTCTGGGAGTTGAAGTCCACACTGTCTTGGGCTATATTCCTCAAGCTACAATTATCTTTCCCCAAGTATACTTAGCCAGTGAACATAAAGGAATGAATACTAACCCTTAACACAAGTCAGGACTCCTTCTTGAAGGCGGCAGGTTTCATCAGCGGCACAAGAGTGGGCCTCACATAGGAGCCCTTTACCGGGGACGCAAGTACATTTTTCCTGGCAGGTATTCAGCAGAACAGTCTCATGGGGCTGGTAGGAAGAAACAGAGATTTTCAGAATTACAATATAGACATATATTGACTTTGGGATATAAACTTTATTTAATTATATTATTTATTTGAATTTATTGAATGGCATGGTGGCCTAGAGGTGGAGTTCTTTCCTCATAGTCAGGAGGTTCTGAGATCAATTCTAGGTGGCAGCAGATATTCCTCCCTTATTTTCTTATTATTATTTTCTTTGAGTTCTTTTAGCTTTTAAAAAGGTGACGTTTTTACAAAATGTCATAACAGAAAAAAAATGTGTCTGATTTTCTAATTTCCCAATAAATTCCTTTAGATGCTGTCAATTTAGAAGAAATATTCAGGGAAATAATCACCAGTAGGTACGTATATCAAGAAAATAATACTTTAGATACTTCTTCAGAATTTGACATAACCATTTCTGGTTTTAAGCTACTCGGAATACTTTAAAACCTCAGCCACATAACATAATACTGAAAATACTTCTTTTTGTGAAATAACAAACTGAACTTGTGAACAGACTGTTTTTTTTAGTTCATCACTAAGAAAAATCAGAAAATTGAGCATGAAAAACCATAGGTTTCCACATACATGCACATATATCTCTTGTGTTGGATGAATGTAGCCTGCATGTAGTCCTCGACTTAAAACCATTTGCTTAGTGATTATTCAAATATACAACAGCATTAGAAAAAAAAGGGACTCCCAACCTGTTTTCAAACTTATGACTGTTGCAGCATATTCATAATTGCGGCATCCCCATGGTCACATCATCAAAATTTGTGCCCTTAGCAACTGGTATAAAAGAAGCATTCTCCCTTGATTATCATTTGTAACGTTCCCAGCTGGCAGCTGACAAAGAAAGTCAATGGGGGAAGCCAAATTTTCCTAGTGATGCCATGCTTCACTTAACCAATGTGGCCAAACAGGTTGCAAAATAGGCACAAGTCCCATAACAACTGTCATCACTTAGCAGCAGAAATTGTGTTTGTAAGGTGAAGACTATCTATATATTTGCTAACCTCATAGTCGTATCCATCTTGGGAACAGCCACAGGTTTCCACAGAAACACAGGAAAGGCCATCAAAGAAGAAACCAGCATCGCACTGGCATCCTTTTGCACAGGTGTCCGGGCATGGATCAGGGTTATTGATCTTGGCACAACTAGTGGGGCACAGGTTGGCACAGACCCGGTAGTGGCTATTGACTGGGCAGCTTGGAACTACATTGGAAAATATAAATATTGATACGGTACATATTACTTGACATTTCTTGAGTGTTACTGAAGGCAGAGGAAAATGGAATGAAGTGGACATAGCTACCCATTGATTGTACTGCTCAGATTTCCACAGGATTCCCTCTAAGGATCTGAGACACATTTTATATTTTTTATTACAAAGGGTTTTCTTGCACTGGATTTCAATATTAGTTTTCAATGTCAGCAGACATGAGCTTTGTCCCACCTACGAGCAGCTCTGGACCTATGAGCTGAGCTGGCTTTGAAAGCTGAGTTGATTTACGGTTGGAAACACCCTCACACTTTCCAATCAGTCATTCCAGTTCTCAACAAGAAACCCCACATAGTGTAATGTACTTCATATGAATGGCAACAGGAGAGCCTTTAGTGATTTATCTTAGGCAGTATTTTAGTATACTGAAAGTTAAAAAAAATTCATTACTTCAGGATCTGGGGGGAATGGCATCAGAGTATTCATGTGAAGCAATGGTCCCTGAATTCTCACAATATCCAGAGGGAAGGGGTGGAATGGGTGAGAGGGATCTTTGAGAAAAGAAACTTGCACGCAGAATTATATATCCCAAAGTGATCCCTGATAAAGATGAACCACCTGTGTGTTCATTTAATTCTAATAAAAACGTAAATAGCTTCATCAGGGGTGTTATGAGGATAGTTACCTGAAGAACAAAGAGCAGCAGTACCGTAGCCATTATCTTTAACAACTCCAAAGACAAAAAGTCCAAATGGAGCATTCGCGTGTTCCACTGACAGGGCACGATCTGTTATCTCCACATCTTCTTCAGCCCATGAATATTTGGTGCCTGGGATCTGTGTCCACCGGATTGTCCTGCCTTCCATTGTGATCCTACCAGATTCTGAGGATTTGGCTATAATCACGGCATGATTTGTGAAGTTTTTCATTCCATAAAAGCGGTATGAATTGCAATAGCATGTTATGGCAGGAATGTTCATGAGGAAAGGGTCATAGGAATGGTCTCCTCTTTTAGCACCAGTAAAAAAAAACACAACTTGGATTCTAGCATCAGCAGAGATAAAAAGTGGTTGAGAGGCCGGGATCTCAAGTTGAACCACTTCTCCAGCCACCAGAGTACGAGATTCGTTCTTGGAGCTGGAGTGATATTTGAGTAAAGTGTTCTCTGCAGAAACAATATATGCAATATCAAATTTTGTCTGGAAAGAAAGAGGAGGGACGATGAAGGTAGTTCCCCAGCTCTGAACTGGCAGGAGCTGCTCAACAACATGATCACAGTATGTGAACTTGGAAACACAGGTATGTCCACTCAAGACAGCCACAGGTTTGGTCGATTCAATCCTGGTGCCTGATAAATCTTCTGTGCTTTGCAGTTGAATTGCTCCAAAGGCCTCGAGATCAGTCATCAAGATGGACCCAGGACCATAAACCTTACTTTTGTATGTCACAGTGCCTTTTAGGTGGATGGTCACTTTTGTGAGAACCTCATGGGCTATGATAGCGAATTCTTTTGTGCCACTTCCTGTGGGGGTGACCACATAATATAACTGTCCCAGCTGGTGGATGGGATAGGTGATTGTTCCCTCACTTGTAAAAGGCAAGTAATTGTAGGAGATGACAGAAATGTCTTGGTCAGCTTCGATCAGCACCGCCTTATTAAATTTGTCACTCCCCACCATTGCTAAGGACTGTGGTAATGGAATGGAAATGACTTCTCCTTCATTGATGGTTTTGTGTAGTATTGTAGTGCTTGTTGACACTGTAATATTTGTCACAAAATTATATCCAGAGATGTACAGCTCAAGCTTTTGAGTAGGTTCCCCAGACTTGTGATTTTGCATGAAGGCAGTAACGAAACTCTTGCCCCGGGAACTTAAATGACAACTTCCTGAAAAGAAAGAAGGACTCTTAGGAGAGGATAGATCTCATCATACATTAAATTAGAATACTTCCCCATCTTTATTCTTGTTTCTGGTTGTCAGAAAGTCAAGAATAAAGCCAGGTACATAAGAACCATTGGCAACTTCAGATATCTAACCCCTAGGTGAAAATATTACCATTTTATCACTCCATCACCCGCTGCTCCCCCTTCTACATTTAAAAAAAATATATAAATCACATCAACTTTAGTGACTGTGTAACACCTCCCTCTATGCCCATGTGGCCTTCAGACAGGACAAAATGTCACACTATGGCCCCTGAGCATCTTTTACTGATTGGTATCATTGGTTTAAGCCAATATGCACATTTCAACTTTTCCCTTTTGTTTGGATAGTTTTCCTTGTGGCTTTGAAAGCTGAGTTGATTTATGATTGGAAACCCCTCACACTTTCCAATCAGTCATTCCTGTTCTCAGCAAGAAACCCCACATAGTGTAATGCACTTCATATGAATGGCAACAGGAGAGTCTTTAGTGATTTATCTCATGCACATTTTTAGTAAACTGAAAGTTAAAGAATTTTCATTACTTCAGGATCTGGGGGGAATGGGATCAGAGTATTCATGTGAAGCAATTGTCCTGCATTCTCACAATAGCCAGAGGGAAGGGGTGGAATGGGTGAGAGAGATCTTTGAGAAGAGAAACTTGCAGGCGGAATTATAGACCCCAAAGTGATCCCTGATAAAGATGAACAACCTCTGTGTCCATTCAATTCTAATAACAACGTAAATAGCTTCATCAATTTATGAGGATACTTACCTGAAGAACAAAGAGCAGCAGTGCCGTAGCCATCAGATTTACCACCTCCAAAGAGAAAAAGTCCAAATGGAGTGTTCTCGTGTTCCACTGACAGGGCACGATCTGTTATATCCACATCTTCTTCAGCCCATGAATATTTGGTCCCTGGGATCTGTGTCCACCGGATCGTCCTGCCTTCCATTGTGATCCTACCAGATTCTGAGGATTTGGCTATAATCATGGCATGATTAGTAAAGTTTTTCATTCCATAAATGCGGTATGAATTGCAATAGCATGTTATGGCAGGGATGTTCATGAGGAAAGGGTCATAGTAATTGTCTCCTGTTTTAGCACCAGTAAAAAAAAACACGACTTGGATTCTAGCCTCAGCAGAGATAAAAAGTGGTTGAGAGGCCGGGATCTCAAGTTGAACCACTTCTCCAGCCACCAGAGTACGAGATTCTTTCCTGGAGCTGGATTGATATTTTAGTAAAGTGTTCTCTGCAGAAACAATATACGCAATATCAAATTTTGTCTGGAAAGAAAGAGGAGGCACGATGAAGGTGGTTCCCCAGCTCTGAACTGGCAGAAGCTGCTCAACAACATGATCACAGGCTGTGAACTTGGAAACACAGGTATGTCCACTCAAGACAGCCACAGATTTGGTTGATTCAATCCTGGTGCCTGATAAATCTTCTGTGCTTTGCAGCTGAATTGCTTCAAAGGCCTTGAGGTCAGTCATCAAGATGGATCCAGGACCATAAACCTTGCTTTTGTATCTCACAGTGCCTTTCAGGTGGATGGTCACTTTTGTGAGATCCTCATGGGCTATGATAGCGAATTCTTTTGTGCCATTTCTTATGGGGGTGACCACATAATATAACTGTCCCAGCTGCTGGATGGGATAGGTAATTGTTCCCTCACTTGTAGAAGGCAAGTAGTTGTAGGAGATGACAGAAATGTCTTGGTCAGCTTCGATCAGCACCGCCTTATTAAATTTGTCACTCCCCACCATTGTTAAGGTCTGTGGTAATTGAATGGAAATGACTTCTCCTTCATTGATGGTTTTGTGCAATATTGTATTGCTTGTTGACACCTTAATATTTGTCACAAAATTATATCCAGAGATGTACAGCTCAAGCTTTTGAGTAGGTTGCCCAGACTTGTGATTTTGCATGAAGGCAGTAACAAAACTCTTCCCCCGGGAACTTAAATGACAAGTTCCTGAAAAAAAGAAGGACTCGTAGGAGTGGATAGATCCCACTTTTTTATTAAATTAGGTTACTTTCCTCTTTGGATTTGACTCTGTTAAACTTACCATTTCTATGTGGCCACCTCAGATGACCGACTGATCCTAACAACTTGAGGATGATAGATAAAGACTGATCATAAAGATTGGGCTTAAATAAAACTTAATGATAATTCCCACATGAGCATAGCCTATTTTGGGAAACTGGTATAATAAAACGGTTTGCTTTTGCAGAACAATTTATCAAGACTTTCGCTCATCCACTGCTCTAAAGCATCCTGGTGGTTCTTTAAAGGAGCAAGTATTATTTTAAAAAAATACATTTTTGGTCTGAATGGACTGCATGGTTGGACAGCAGTTTTTTTGAGTTCGCACAAGGAAGAAGGAAACTTCAGATCGCTCTTCACAATGCTGTGCTTTCTAAATGAATCAACAAATTTAAACCTGGATTATTATTATTATTTTTTTAATGAAATTCTGGATAGAAAATGAGGGCCACTCAATATAAAATTTGTAATCCATTCTGTGTGTGTGTGCGTGTGTGCGCATGCGCGCATGCGTATGTATCTATGTATGGGATGCAGTGGTTCAGTGGCTAATACGCTGAGCTTGTCAATCAGAACAGTCAACAGTTTGGCAGTTTGAATCCCGAGTGCTGCGTAACAGAGTGAGCTCCCATTACTTGTCCCAGCTTCTGCAACCTAGCAGTTCGAAAGCACATAAAAATGGAAGTAGAAAAATAGGAACCACCTTGAGGGGAAGGTAACAGAGTTCTGTGCACCTTCAGCATTTAGTCATGCAGGCCACATGACCACGGAGACATCTTTTGACAGTGCTTTGAAACAGAGATGAGCACCGCCCCCTAGAGTCAGGAACAACTCGAACATATGTTCGAAGGGAACCTTTACCTTTTCATGTATGTATGTATGTATGTATGTATGTATGTATGTATGTATGTATGTATGTATGTAACTAAAAGCCTTAACTAAAAGCATTTTATTTAGGAAACTAGGACTGTCCAAATTATTTGCTACATTGTAAAAAAAGTACTTTTGTATTATTGCTATTCCCAAACTTCAACTAAAAAGTAAGCTGTTGAAACTTGGAAAAGCTCTGAAATGTATATTTACCTAATATACCTATTCTGACATTTTTCCTTGCAAATGTTTTTTTTTAAACTTTTATTCAAAATATATTTCTTTTAAAAAATCCTTATGTTTACATGTTACTGGATGTCTAATTTTTCATGATGTAACTGGACAGACGACTTTTCATAATTCAATCAACTTTTACTTTGAAGTATCTTTCTTGTGCAAACCGTAAAAACAAATGTAAATCTATGTTCCAGGTTCTCTCTTTAATAATAATAATAATAATAATAATAATAATAATAATAATAATCATAAATTATGAATTAAATGGTCTTCCTGTCTCGGTATTTAATTGAGGTCCATCACACCGAGGCAGGAACCCAGAGCCAACATTTGGCCATCAAAAAGAACCACAGCCAATATTTATTCAATAGATAAGAAGGGGTTGTAATTTTTCCTGATCAAGTACATTTAAATGCTTGAGGACTTATGGCAAACCTGTCAAAAAATTGAAAAATGTCGAACTTGACACTGCAGTGTCAAAATGCCTCCCTCAAACAACAGAGACAATTTCCCACCCCACCCCGACCCCCATCTAGGCTATCCTACTGGGAGGCAGGGCCAAGGCTGGGCCTGAAGTAGAGATCTGGGCCTCAACTTCAATTCTAGTGTCTATGGAGATTCTCAATTATCCAGGTCATGGTTGTCCCAAATGTGTGTTCCAAAGGCAACTGGATTTAATTTTTTTCCTTGAAAACATTTCACTTCTCATCCAAGAAGCTTCTTCCGTTCTGACTGAAGGTTGCGGAATAGAAAGATTTATGGTGTTTGTAGTTATCTGGATGTTACATTTTCAAGGAGAAAAAAAAAAACCCAAGAAAGTTGGCTTTTTAAAAGCACCTTTGGCTCTAGTACCCCTCAAAAAAGGCTGCCTTAGGGAACAGCGCAATTTTCCATGCTGCTTAGGGCTCCCCAGGAGCTTACCTGAGGGGAAAGGTGAGCACATTGTTTACCTTTAGGTGGTGTTTTCTCTCTTTGGAGAGGCCTCTGCGGCCTAACAGAACCTGCTCCAGGACTCACCAGGCCTTCATTCTCAAAGTGGCTTTGGCGAAGGCTCTGCAGCCTTCAAAACCACACAAAAGTACACCCCGTTCAGAGACTCTCCATTCACCCTCCATTCTCACTTCCACAGCCTCTAAAACCCCTGCGACAAAGGGGCATGCTTGGGGGTTGCGAACTGCCATGTCACCCAAAATGTCACAATGTGTCCCTTTTGACTCATGTGGGAAGCCCCCCCTCCTAGAAGAATGAAATATTTTGGGAAATATTAAAAAGAGGCAGAATATTTCATTTCCCTAAATGAGAAATAGAGAAACATGCACTTAAAAGTGCTGGCTTCCTTCTTTTTTTCCCCATCTTGTTTAACAAACACAATGAATCGTAGATCCTGCCTTCCTTGGGGTTTTAATCCTGTCTTGAATGGATTACCAAATCTGCATTTTTAAAAAGGTGGCCTCCTCAGTTTCCGGGAGGTGTGTGGGAAGACTGAGTCTCCTTTCTGGATTTTAAGAGGACGTTTCTCTATTTCTCATTTAGGGAAGTATAATATTCTGCCTTTTTTAATACTTCCCAAAATATTTCATTCTTCTAGGAGGGGGGCTTCCCCCATCAGAGGTTCACCATCACTGTGCTCGAGGGAGAGTAACTTTAAAACGATCTTGAGGAGAAATAGTTCCAAGCTCAGCATTCCCTCCATATGCAGGCAAATACAGAGACACCCCAAAATTCCTTCCATGCATTTGCAACAACAGAAATATACATCAAACAGTCCAGTTTACTCACCATCGATTTGGGCCAAACCTGCCAAAAGGAGCAGAAGTCTTCTCAGTGCCATACCTACAAAAGGAGAAGAGATTGAGGATTTTTTTTCTCCCTGCACCGACACATCCTGCACCCCCAGATCCACTGGGGAAACAAAGCCCAGCTGTCACCATGCAGAGATCATTAATGTAATTGGCATGAAATTTTAAAGGTGAAACGATAATAATTAGTTTGTGTGCATAGCAAAACTGCCTTGCAGCCTGACACTGGGACACCCATGGAAGATCAGAGAAAATCAAAGTGGTCATTAAGAAATGGCACAAATTTGATAGCAGATCAATAATCAGTCAGTGATATTTAAAGCCACCCCATATGATGACACTGGTATCAATGGGAGGGCAACACAAGGGATGCTAGAAGTTTCTGGAAGGGAAAAGGGTTACATATAGTGTGTTATTAGGCTTTATTATAACACCTTATTTATTATTATTTTATTATATTATTAGTTCATTATAACACCTTATTGAGGGTGTTAGGCAAATCAACCCAGAGATTAAAAAGCCCGCCAAAAGTTAAGGTAGCTGGTGAGGTAAATTTAACCAGCCAATCAGAAATGCCGATGTAATATATGAATTGCATACAATGCCTGTTGTGAGGAGATTTGGTGCGCTTGCTTTAAGGCATTAGTTCTGACCAGAAATAATTTTTTTGAAATGTTCCCACCCATCTTTGTGTGATTATTTGGTATAACTCACACTAGATGAATACATGACCCAACTTTGGTCAAAGCCAATAAATATATGAAAATGCCTCACTGTTGCAGCCTATAGTTAAGGGACTAGTCCTTGTGAGGCTTTTGAGAGAATCTGAATCTGAGTAAGGCTGGGTGAAGTAAGGAAAAATTGATCTCTAGACTCTACTCCTGCCTGCATTAAGCTGACAAAATGCCCCCTTTAATCTATGAGCAGATATGTGTAGGACTGGGCTTTAAGGCCAAATAAGTCATATGTAGGAAAATGTAGCAGGTGCTCTCACAAAATGGCTGCCCTGATGAGTGCATGGGCATCCTTGGCAATTGGAGTTTTGGTCAAAATGTGTTATGACATCATAGCCCTCATGGATGCTTATAGGTGGGTGTTATTGGGCCCAAAATGCTTTTTTTTAATCAAAACAAATCAGTGAACTTTTTTTTATAGAAGCTTAAATAGCTTAAATAATTAGCAAAGTTGGAAAGTAATCCCCAAACTGCATACGGTATTGAATTTTCAGATCCACACAGTATTCATTGTGGGGTTATAAAACAGCTAGTGTCTGATTCAAATTTGTGCTTCGGTTTCAGGAGATAAATCAATTCAATATGTATGTTAGGCATGCACAAAGTCCATGAAATGTTTGAACTCAGTTAAGTGCATTTGATCTGATCTTTTTCTCCCAAATATGTTTTATTTTCATTTTCATTTTCATTTCATACAGTCACATATATACTGTGCATGACCGGGGCCATATAACATTGAACAATAAACACAGCCATCCTTGTCAAAAATACTCCCCAAAATACAAACCCAATATACCACTTCAACCCTCCATACACCCTTTCTTTCACCCCCCTCCAACTTTCCTTTCTCCCCTCCAACATTCCCCTCTCCTACTTCCCCTCCCCCTCTATCACTCCTTTCTCCCAATACACTCCCTCCCTTCCATCTCACCCTCCTTCCGATCCTCTCTCCCACCCTCTCTACCCCTCTTTCTTCTTTCCCTCTGCTCCTCCCTTCGGTGTATTTCTACTATCTATCAATATATTCAGCTTCTTATTTTTACACTAGAATTAAAAAGGCAACAGTATACAAGTGCAATCATATTACTTTAAAATCTGGCACAAACTTGGAGCAAAACCTCATTTGGTAAGGTAGAGCTGTTCTTCACTGCCAATATTTGCCCCCCATAAATTCTAAATTCAAAGAGAAACTGTTCAGAACTGCAAGATGATAAGGGGAAAAACCTGAGATATCTCAAGTATCATATCTTGTTTCGTTTCTGGAAGTCACCTAAGGCTCAATGTGAAGAAGTCTTGCTTACCTTCAGCCCAGGAAATCATCCTTGGTCTGACAGAGAAAGAAGAGAAGGGAGAATTCTTCTCCCTCTATTTTTAATCAGTGGTCATTCTCCTTTTTATAGATGCAGAGTTCAAAACAAGTTATCCAATGAATTTCTGTGGAATTATCAGTCATTCCCCAAGGACTGGGGTTATTACTTGTAAAAATGAAAGGGAAAGCTTGGCCATGACAGTTTGGCCGATTTTTTTTGGCAATGAAATCATGAATTTGAATGAAATCACTTAGCAATTTCCCCCCCAACTATGTGATCAGAAATAAAAATGCTAATCTTCTGACCCATGATAGATAACCATAAGCTAATGAGATTTATATATTACCCAATGTACAATTGGTCCACAGAGTTGCTTAATGATGGCATCTGATATATTTGCTCAAATCAATATTAAAGGGAAACATGCAAAGTACTTTGCAGTTGAATGAATCTGATTTACAAGGGAGGCAAATAAAAATGACAGCAATTATTGTTTGACTCACCCATACCTTGTAAATCCCTCTTGGAATCAACAGCAGCCTTGCAGAAAACAGATAATCAGTAGAAGGTTGTAATAATCGGATGGTAGAGCTATAACAGTGAGGAGAAGCCATAAGGACTGAAGTGCCTCCAATCACGGAGATGTGAGGAATGAAATCAAGCAGAAATTAGCCTACCTCCATTGGAGAATTATGACTGAGAGTTGCTGGCTACTGATTTTTTGTTACCCATTCATGCATGAGGTAACCACAAATTGCACCATGATCTTTGACATCCTATTGATGAGTCCTGTCCTGCCTCTCTTGTTTCTGTTGCCAGCCAGTATTTATCCCCCCCAAATACATACACACACACACACACACACACACACACACACACACACACACACACAGATATAGATATAGATATAGATATAGATATAGATATAGATATAGATATAGATATAGATATAGATATAGATATAGATATAGATATAGATATAGATATAGATATAGATATAGATATATATGGAAAATCTGGTCCCAATTGTGGTCTTAAGTCAAAGACTATCTGTATGATTGCATTGGGGCTTAATGCAGTGGTGAAATTCAATTTCTTTTACTACAGGTTCTGTGGGTGTGGCTTGGTAGGCGTGGCAGGGGAAGGATATTGCAAAATCTCCATTCCCATCTCACTCTGGGGCCAGCCAGAGATGGTATTTGCCAGTTCTCCGAATTACTTCAAAATTTCCGCTGCTGGTCCTCCAGAACCTGTCAGAACCTGCTGAATTTCACACCTAGCTTAATGCATCTGTTTTCACTTTTATTTGGCTTTAAAATGTGAAAAAATGGTCACACCAAAGTTTCAGCAGCTGGTTCCTGAATATATTCCAGAACTACATGAATGGTAGCTTCAAGTTAGGGATTGTCCAGCTTTGTGTTATAGCAAGAAGAGGACATGGGCAAATGAGATTTGGGGCCTTCCCTATTGCTTTGTGCTTCATTTCTAGATAAAAACAACATTAGCTTACAACATTTTTAAAGTATTTCCATTATGTTTTCCTCCAGTTGCTGCCCTCAGGTTCGCCTTAAACAGTGGTGGGATGCTGCCCATTTAACAACCGGTTCGGTGAGCGTGTCCTTTGTGCACATGCATGCTTTGTGTGTGTGCACAGCCCTGAAAATGGAGGGTTTAGAAGCTCAGCTGCTTACCATCCAAGTCAACAATGGTAAATAAAACAGCTGGGGGGGGGAAATCAGCTGTGCTGCGCAATTGAGATGAGCTAGAAAGCAGGAAATAAAGGACAGGATAGAGCAGGCGCTGGCAGGAGGACACAGCTGATCATCAGAGCTACCGGTTCTCCTGAACCGGTCCCAACCAGTAGAATCCCATCCCTGACCTTGAATCCTGTTTGTAGTGATGTCTGAAGAAAAGCCTTGAAACACTGTAAGGCTTTGTCCTGTACATAGCTATGACCTAAATTCAGCTCTGCACAATTTTTATTTAATTGGAAATTCTTTCTTTCAATTGCTACTCTGTTGCTTGCCACCATTTTGTGTCCTTAAAGTAGTCCTATTGGTGCAGATGTTAGAATACAGTATTGCAGGCTAATTTTTCTCACTGCCAACAGTTCGATTCTCACCAGCTCAAAGTTGACTCAGCCTTCCAATGAGGACCCAGATTGTTGGGGGCAATAGATTGACTCTGTAAACCACTTAGAGAGGGCTGTAAAGCACTGTGAAGCGGTATATAAGTCTATGTGCTATTGCTATGTAATTTTAAATTCTATTGCTATTAAAGCTGCATTGTGCTGTTTTTGCACATGATGCATTTTGTACATGTGTTGTGTGTCTTTTGAACATCACTTCATTCATTTAAAGTCATCTATCTCTCTCCAATGTCTGGAGCTTGAGAATAAGGATAGGACAGAATGAGATGGGACAAATTCTGGGATGCCAATCAATGTCCATTTTGGAGAAGCCCCATCATCCATATTTTAAATCAGCTGGCTTCACAGTTCCATGTATCTGTAAGCAATTGTGAGAAGGGCCATAACCATATTACAAAGTTTTTTTTTAAAAAAAATTAAAGTTGGCCTTGCTTTGTAATTGAATATGTATGAGAAACAGTGCTAGAGACAACAGGAATAAATTGTCTCTGGGCGCACTTTTTTTTTTATAGTTGACATAGAAAACAAAACGAAACAGCTATGGTCGGCCAAAATATTTGATGAGTCTATCAGTTCATCTTTGGGGCAACAGCATAATAGATAAAATAAACAGGTAATCCTGACTGTTTTGATTTTTGAGAATTAAGATGTACTACTAACTGTATGTGCAGCAGTGACAAGAAATGTCGTAAAATGGGACCAAACTCATTTTCATCTTTCACTTAGCAACTGAAATTTGGCCTCAATTATGGTTGTAAATCAAGGACTAACTGTATTTAATGGCTGCCAATTATAAGGTGCTAATTTTTAATCTATACTTTTTCAAATCATCTACCAATAAGAAATCCTGAGCACATTTTTCCAATACATAGCTCAATCTATGTTTTTCTGCTGCAGCCTGAGATTTTATTAATATTGCATATTTGATTCTGATTGATTCCACATAAAGAAGCAATGGTCATTGTAGATATTTCTAAACTGTCAAAGAAAAGAAAATAATTTTGGGGATTGCTAGTTGTTTGGATGGAAACTTAAAATCCTTGGGGTGCTGCCCAGACAGATATATTAATGAGTTCCAAGAACAGGAAAATATTTGGAGCTTTTTTGTTTGAAAAAGAAAGTAAAACTGATGCCTAGTTCCTCAAACTTTGCAATCTCCCTTAGGGATAACAACTGTGATATTGTGAAAGCACACAATACTGTGCCTATGATTTTAGCATCTTTAAACAGAAAAATACCAGTTTTCCATTCTGTATCTGATAGTTCCCTCAAAGATCACTTGGTAGAAGCTATAAAGGTAAAGGTAACCCTGCATAAGATAGAGGTTGGAGGCTTGTGGCCTGTTGTTTTCATGACTTTAATCTAGCACTTTCCAGATGGCTTAGACCAGTGTTTTTCAACCTTTTTGTGCAAAGGCACACTTTTTTCATGAAAAAAAATCACAAGGCACACCACCATTAGAAAATGTTAATTTTTTTTAACTCTGTGCCTATATTGACTATATATAAAGTGTTTTTCCCACGGCACACCTTACACTATGTCACGGCACACTAGTGTGCCGCAGCACAGTGGTTGAAAAACACTGGCTTAGACTACAGCTCACATAATCTTCCAGCTTGTCTATTAGGGGAGTTATAGTCCAAAATATCTGGAGGGTGTCCATTTTCCCCTCTGATGAATTGGGGCATCATCCTAATCTAATTAAACATTTCCTGACACCATGGCTAAATTCATCAACAAAGCGGAATTATAGCTCTACAATGTATATCCCATTCTCTGTATCTGTGTTAAGGATATAAACCATGTATCCTCCTTTTATATATTATTTATTTAATTTACATAGCTGTCCATCTCAACCAAGTGATTCTGAACCTGCATTTCTGGTATAAATTCATATACAGAGTTGCTATGGAAATTAACAATTTATTCAAGGTGGAGAAGGTAACAGCAGACAAGGAATGCCAATCAAAACAAAATCCCCCAAAGAAAGGTTGTGCTTTTAACCAGAGTATGCCGAAGAATAATCAAAATTGAGGTCAGAGTTCCAAGACCCAGATCAGGGTTCTCAGCTGATCCAGAGGTCAAACTTTTACAAGTAGAATTCACACAAACCTCACACATGATCCAGAAATTACACAATGAGGAATCATGGCTCAGGGCTTCATCTTAAATCAGGCTGCAGCCATATGCCTTTAATCAAGGGATTTATTCCCTTGCTTGGCAAGGAGCCTTATAGAATATCTCTGTTCTGTTCTCCCTCTACCTGTCTATTAATCACCCTATAGATTTCAGTCCTCCATTAATTGAATGTTGGAAGGAAGAAAAGAAGGACAGTGATTTGGTCTTTTGTGCTAGAGGAGAGGGGAGGATGAGAGAGAATGAGATTACCGGTACATAGGTTAGAATTGGTTGCTGCCTAATTTAGGGAACATATCCATTTGTGTCTCTCAGAAGCCAGGAATGGAATCAAGGAGAACAAGGGCCAGATAAGGGATGGAGAAAATGAAAGGTGATTTTGATGGAATTAAGCAATGTGTTCTGGAAATAGACAAATAAAGCTAAACAAGGGATGTCCAACAGAGTGAATAAATTAAAAGTGATGAAACATTTTGAGAACAAACTAAAGTGAGAACACACTGGGAGAGTATTTTAGAGATATGTATCGGAACAGTAGTGACATTCCTCAAAATAGACTTAAATGCCATGTTAGTTAAGAAAAACAAAATAGACAAATCATAAATGCCATGTGGAACACTGATAAAGCTGCAGGTGTAGAACATTGGTAGGATTCAGTCAGTTCGCACCAATTCGGGATAACCGGTTGTTAACTTTCTAAGCAGTTTGGAGAACCGGTTGTTGGAAGAAATCTCCTTTTGTTTTTTCCCACCTTACAGGGCTAATCATGTAAGGAAGGCAGGAAGGAAACATTCTGGTGTTGTTTCTAGCCGAATCTTTATTGCCCTGCTTACAGAAACTGCCTCTCGGTTAACCCTTATTCCATTGTAACAACTAAGGCGAAGTGCCCAGTGACCTGATTGACATTGAGTTGGCCATGCCCACCCAGTCACATGACCCCTGAGTCACTCCTACCCAGCTGGTCATTTGGGCAGAGTACCAGTTTTTAAATTATTTGAATCCCCCCACTGGTGTAGATGATATAACTGCAGACATGTTAAAATATGGATGTGATTAAACTTCAGAATGGTTAGGCAGCTTTGGTAAACGGTACTATGGTAACCCATATTGTACATATTGTACAAACTCAATCTGCATCAATTGATCAATCAATAAGTATACAGTGTATATGTATGCACACAAACACAGATACCAGCACATAAAACTGCTCAATATCTCTTACTTCATATTAAGATTCCTAGCAGTGCCTTATTCCACCTATAGGTCTTTCTGTGATAATTTTTATATTGAATTTTTCAGTTCTTTTATTAAAAATGTTCACCATTTTTAGGGTCATAGAATTTATTGTCTTCTATTAAAATAGAAATCAAGGCCCTGGTCTCAGGTTGCTGTCGCTAAATACCAGGTCTGTGGTCCATAAAGCTCCCCTCATCCGGGACTTAATATTAGATGAGGGGGCAGACCTGGCATGTATTACTGAAACCTGGCTGGGCCATGAGGGAGGAGTCCCCTCTCAGAAATGTGCCCAGAAGCGTTTCAGGTGCTCCACCAACCACGACACCAGAAAGTGGTGGGGGAGTGGCAATTATTACCCGGGAATCATTAGTTCCTCGCAGTTATATCTGTCCGCCCCGTGCCAACTCAGTGAAGCGGTGGAAGTGATGTGCCAGTGCCTGGAAGCTGTTAGGGTCTGGATGGGAATGAACAAGCTTGCACTCAACCCTGACAAAACTGAGTGGCTATGGGTGTTGCCCCCCAAGGATAGTCCAGATACTCCATCCCTAAGCCTGGGGGGTGAAATCTTACACCCCTCAGAGAGGGCCCGCAACTTTGGTGTCCTCCTATACCCACAGCTGACATTAGAACACCATTTGTCAGCCGTGACCAGGGGAGCTTTTGCCCAGGTTCGCCTGGTGCACCAGTTGCGGCCCTACCTGGACCGGGAGGCACTTCAAATGGTGACTCATGCCCTCGTCACCTCAAGACTCGACTACTGCAACGCGCTCTCCATGGGGCTGTCCCTGAAAAGTGTTCGGAGACTACAACTGGTCCAGAATGCAGCCACACGAGCAATATTGGGTGTACTTTGATACACCCATGTTACACCCATCCTCCGCGAGCTGCACTGGCTCCCGATCGGTCTCTGAACACGCTTCAAGGTGCTGGTTATCACCTTTAAAGCCCTACATGGCGTGGGGCCTGGATACCTATGGGACCGTGTGCTGCCACACACCTCCCAGCGTCCGATAAGATTTTGCAGGATGGGCCTTCTCCGGGTGCCGTCAACTAGACAATGTCATTTGGCAGCTCCTCGGAGGAGGGCCTTCTCTGTAGTTGCTCTGGCTCTATGGAACGATCTACCCCCAGAGATCCGGACCCACCCCACTCTTGCAGCCTTCAAAAAGTCTATTAAGACCTGGCTTTTCCGGCAGGCCTGGGGCTGTTGACCTCTTGAATGAGGTCCAGCCCTACTACGGTTGAGTGTGTGTTGTGTTTTAACCTGCTTTGTCTTCTACTTTTTAAACTTTTTAGTATTTTTAAATTGTCTTTTATGTAAGCCGCCTGGAGTCCTTCGGGATTGGGCGGCATACAAATTTATTAAACTGTTGAAAAATGGAATATTATTATATACTCCGGTTAAGTGTGGCGGTGAATTATTGTCCTGATGAATTAACTCACATAGTGTGACTTTGGTCAAAGTATAAGAAATAGCTGTTGGGTCGTATTTTCAGAGATATTTCCTTATCAGATTCCTTAGTGACTTCAACAATGAAAGAACTTTGAAAAACTTCTATTTCTGGCTCCAGAATTAACATATTCTGCAGATTAGCCTTTTTGAGGTATTTTAGTTTAAAAATTGTTGCCCTATGACCGGGATGGCAAACCTATGGCAAACGTGCCACAGGTGGCATGTGGAGCCGTTTGTCAGAGCATGAAAGGCGTTGACCTGTCAGCTGACTTGAGCCTTTTTTTTTTAGGCCATTTTTCACCCTTCACAGGCTCCAGAGGCTTTATAGGAGCCTGGGGAGGGCGAAAACTGCCTCCCCCCAGAGACTCTCTGGAGGCTTCAGAGCTTCCCTGAAGCCTCCGGAGGGCAAAAAAATGGCCCCACCAGCAAACCGCAAGTTTGGGAATGGACTACTGGTTTGTTCATAGAGTCATTTTTCATCCTCCCGAAGCTTCAGGGAAGCTTCCAGAAGACCCTGAATGCTACGGAGGGCTTAAACCGGCCCTACGAGCAAACCGAAAGTCCGTTCCCGAACTTCCAGTTTGCCGGTATGGCTAGTTTTTTGCACTCCGGAGGGCCTCTGGGTGGGCGGGGGAGGCTGTTTTTGCCCTCCCCAGTCTTCTATAAAGCCTCTGGAGCCTGGGGAGGGTGAAAGAAACATGCAAAAAATGGGGAGACTGCCTGTCATGCACGCATGCACGCTGGGGGGGGGGGTGTCGAGCATTGCATTATGGGTGTGGCATGCCCACGCATGACCCCTCTTCACTCTCCCCACTTATGGCACGCGAGCCAGAAAAGGTTAGCCATTGCTGCCCTATGATGCACCATTTCACTCACTTAATGGTTACAAACAAACCTTTAGAGAGTTTTACTAGTATAAACATTATGAATGATCTCCAGCTCAACTGATTTGCAATGAGATAGGACTTTAGTGTAATCATTTTGTGGTCAGCGTGAGCGACCAAATATCAATTTCCCTGTTTATGACCAATATTTATTGTTTTAAAAAAAGTGGAAAGCAGCATTGATTTATCTAATCCAACTGTCAGGCCCGCAATTATATTCCTTTTAGAATTTTAGCCTGCCACACTTTCTCTTATTTCATTATGCTGTTTCTTTAGTATAGTTGATGGGAGGGGGGAATAGACAGGAGTGAGATTGTGGAAGGTATTGTTTTTCATTCTTTACTAGAAGTCAAGGTCATCTTTTGTCTCTGCACCAGTACACCTGACCAAAAGAAACTGGGTGTGGATGCCAGCGTGGAAGAAGAAGATTGGACCATGTGATGGATTGTAGGTGTGGGGACAAGATCATGAACTTTTAACTGGGTGGAATTCTGATGTCATTTCCAGTATTGGGATTAACACAGATGTGCCTAAAATGTCTCCTTTATTAAATTGGAACTTTAAGGATAGTTTTGCCTTGGTCTCTGATTTAATTCTACATGATACTTGGAACACTGACATTATCCCAATACTCTCTTCAAAATAAATCACCAGCACCCCTCCCTCATGGGGGGGCTGGTGAGGGTTGCTGTGTTCCCAACTGCTGAGCCACCTGGTCAGCGTAAAATATCAGTGAACAATTAGGAATAGCCTTTTGAGATAAGAAGCTGATATGAGATGTTTCTCTACAAATCTTCAAATGTGAAGAGTTTCGCTTTTAAAATTTATTGCCACTGGCAAGAAGCCCAGCCTGTGGGGGATGGAAAGAATTGGAATGAAGGAGCTTATTCTCAACGCGGAGAAAGGATGCCATGAAGATCTGATGAATGGAGGTCCAAGCCACCCTCATGCAGTCAGCTCCGATGGAGATCCCGGACCATTCCGGGCAACTATACATGAGTGCATACTACCCCTCCTTCCCCCCCCAGCCAAGGCTTGGAAAAAACCCTGGAGTGGAGATTTTGACTCCTTCCAAACGGGGGTAATTGAAATGAGCCAATGCCCTGCAACTGAGTTGAAGACAGAATCCCTAGCAAGATGGGATTTTCAACCCAGCCAGCAAGAAGGGATTTGGCCAGCATCTTTCACTTGCCAGCCACCAGAAATTGGGCTGCAGATAGTGGATGACGCACCACTAAATTGAGCTTTCTTCCCCAAATATGGATGGTTAAGATTCCAGTGGGCACCTCCTGGAACATCAACATGGGAAAGTCCTCCAAGCCAGCAGAGGGGCCCTTTGGCCAGAAATCCTCCAAGCCAGCAGAGTGGCCCTTGGCACATAAACCCCCCTAACCAGGCATCATTGGGTGAATTGCAACCTCTGAATCAGGCACCCTCGGGATGGGTCTTAATCCCAGGTCATGGATGGAAGGGATTCCAATTGGTACCTGCTTCCTCAGCAGATGGCACCATGGCAGACAACTGGGCAGTGGCCAACCGAGGAATTGACCTCCCCACCGGTTCCAGTCTCCCCTGCAATGCCCCAAAAGGTTCTTACCCAACCTTCCTACAGAGAAAGGTTCTCAACAATGGAAGAAGGGATTACCAAGGGGCAAGCTACAGAATGGATGGTGGAAAAATGTGATGAGGCGGTTCCTAAGTTTAGAGATGTAACTAGGTCCCTTTCCTCGTGGGGACCAATAAAATGCCACCTTTGCTGTCAACTTGGCCACAAAACGTCAGAGTGCTTGGCTCCAGCCACATTGCCACAAACGTGCACACCAACCACCATGGTGGAAAAGAGAAGGCCCCAGATGCCACCACAAAAGAGTCATCTGGGCAAACAACCTCTAGAAGAGGATCCCAACTTAAGGTGATGAAGAGTCCTACCAAGGGGGAGGCCTCGGAGGAGGAAAAGGGTCAACAACCTCTGGAAGAGGATCCCCAACCTAAGGTGACAAAGATTCTGACCAAGGGGGAGGCCTCGGAGGAGGAAAATGCTGAAGATGACCCAATGGTGAATGCACATATCTGCCCCTTCTTCCTCCAAGTCAACCTCCAAGTGCCTAAGACGGGGTTGGAGAGGGAAGTTGAAGCAGTTGTGAGCACAAGTTGCGCTCAATGCTTAATCAGCACGTTGATTGTCAAGCAACAAAGCATAAGCACAAGACCTCTAGCCTGTCCCATTTGGGTTCAGCAGGTAAATGGAATGCTAATTGGAGGGGCCCAACCCACGCTAGTAACTGAACTGGTGAAGTTACAAGTGGGCCGCCACTGCAAGCTTCTCAGATTCATTGTGGCGCCAGAGATGCCAGAGAAAATAATCTTGGGGCTTGCATGGCTTGACAAGTGAAAGCCTACGATAAAGTGGGAAGACGGTGGTAGGAAATTGATGATGGTGGTTGAGCTGCTACCACCAGTGGAAGAAAAGAGCCAGCCAGGGATGATTGAATTTTGGCCTGCCACACTTTCTCTTATTTCATTATGCTATTTCTTTAGTATAGTTGATGGGAGGGGGGAATAGACAGAAGTGAGATTGTGGAATGTATTGTTTTTCATTCTTTACTAGAAGCCAAGGTCATCCTTTGTCTCCGCCCCAGTACACCTGACCAGAAGAAGCTGGGTGTGGATGCTAGCGTGGAAGAAGAAGATTGGACCATGTGATGGATTGTGGCTACGGGGAGAAGATCATGAACTTTTAACTGGGTGGAATTCTGATGTCATTTCCAGTATTGGGATTAACACAGATGTACCTAAAATGTCTACTTTATTAAATTGGAACTTTAAGGATAGTTTTGCCTTGGTCTCTGATTTAATTCTACAGATACATGGAACGCTGACACCAACTTTATGACATTTTGAAATGTAAACAATATCTTAGTTGTTTCTCCTTCACATTTGCATCAGTTAAATCTCTGAATGAATTAGTGCCCAGTGTTACTGTAATATTTCGTGAGTGTTGTGTGCTGCACAAGCAAGCGGTTTTAAATATTAAACAAAAGGAAAGTTGCCATTGCAGTTGAAACTTTGAGTGGGAGGAACATAGGAGAGGACCAAGCTTATGAGCGATTTTCAGGCAGCTCTGCAATTGCCTAAACTACTTTATGATTATTTAGTGTGGTGAGTAATGTTTCCCCACCAATCTTTGCTGGATGTAGAATTGAGTATAACTTGGTTCGACTTCACTATGTCCATAGTCTAAGCTTAAAAATGCAGTTGGGTAGTTTGTTCTCCAGCACATTCAAGCCATAATGATAACGGAGTTTGCATAAAACATTTAACTTCTTTACTGGATTATTTCATTTTCTGTATTTGCACAATATATTTAACCATAAACAAATGCATTCTTGTAGCTAAGGCGCATGATGTGGAGAGCAAAGAAGATAATCTTGACAGAGATCTATGGAATTGTTAATCTACGCAAAAGGAGATGAAGTCCTGAGCAGGAAGATTATATTCTAAAGTATCTCAGGCAGACATCTCTCTAATTCCCTGGAGTATAAGGAGGATGAAGAACAGAGTCAGATTTGCAAGATTCTACTACTACAGCCAATCTCAATAATAGTGGTTTCAGCTTTCTTGTGATTTCCTGGTCTGATCTACCTAGTGGGGCTAACAATAATTCCTCCAAAATGCAGAAATTAATCAAAGTTGTCTGTTCCATTGAAAGTCTTATTCATGGATTTAGAGATTCTGAAATATTACTTTTGAAGGATGTTTCTGAGATGCCCTTCAAAGAGAAGCTGAAACTCTGGGATATCAAGAATGCGGTTTTTCCTAAACAAGTATTTGACCATATCCTACACAAAATGTTGGGCTTCCCTTGTGCTTTGCTGTAGTTTGTTACTTCAGATTGCAAGCACAGATGGAACAATTTTCAAGAAAATCTTCCGCCTCCCAGGACTTGAGTACTTCATCAAAATTATTTGTTCTCTCTCCACTGGCCAGCTTCAAGTCATCCAAATGGTCCTTGTTGAAGTTTCCACAGGCGGCACACAGCTTCCCTCTGAGGCTCTCCTTGGCTGCCATTGTCACCATCCCATCAGGATGGAGATAAATTTGCACTTCAGAACCATGGTCAATAACAATTTTATCTTGAATTTTCCTAATGGACACAGGGCTGTTCTCATATGGCAGCTTTATATTCTGACCGTTTACCTGGAAAACATGATTGAGGTAGGAAAACAGTTAGCAACTTGAAAATATCCCAGCATCCATTTATAAATGTTTGTTTTCTTCCTTTGAATCTATTCAAATACTCCTCAGGTTAATTACAAAATCTTTTGCAAGAGATCAGATGTCCTGCAGATAGCAGTTGCGTAGAAAGAAAAAAAGATGTTAGGTATCGCCCCATTTTTTGCAAAAACATCTGCATACTTTTTTCATCAGGTGTCAACTCATTCGTGTATACCTGCTCCTGACTATTATTTTGTAGATTTGGAAGGTAAGCAATGAAAACTTGGTTAGCAATTGAAAGGGGTTTCCTTGAGTTGGAAAAACATGAAACTTTGATTTGGGGTTTGACTGATTAGAATGATTTATCATTATAGAAATGGCTAGTTTCTAATATTATGGAAACATAAAAAGTTGAGGTTTAATGCCTTATTCTACTGCAACAGAGGGAGTCGGAAGTCAATATTTTTTTTTCTCTCTCCCCTCCTCATTTTTCTTTCACCTTCTCCTCCACACAGTCCTACTATTTGTTTTGTGTCTTTGTATTTTATTCTATAATAAAATGTTTTTTAAATAATTGAAAGGGGTTTCCCAGAGAATCTTACAACTGCGCCTTTCAGCCTTTGCTGAAATATCAAAGAGCGTTCCTGAACATGGCAGTGGCAAAATTTTCTATATGACAGAGGAGTGTCCATTAATTCAACCAGAATCTAGCTTGACTCAAAGGAGACTATCTTTTATTCAGTTACTACTACCAAATTTAAAAGGCAACATTATTGTTTAAATATGTAAAGATGATTAAGGGTAGAGTATGAATTGTCCCATTTGCATTCTCTAGCCAGAATTTATGAAGGATTCTTCAAGGGGTGGGGTGGAGATTGGGGGGGGGAGAGACTTTGAAGAATGTATGTTGAAGGCTACTAAGTGTTCCATAACTTCTTGATTTGCTCTTGATTTTGACTTACCCAAAACCTTTCTCGGTTTATTATCTGAATGAAGCCACCTCGAAAGTAAAAGAAGACAGATTTTCCAACCACCATCTCCTTCATATACACTTTTCCAACGCTCACTAACAGCCTGAACCATGAGGCAGAGTTCTGGTCACAAAGAGAAGCTATTTCGTAGACTCCACTCCAGGAATATCTCCCTCTGGCACCATCGAAAGAAGTGAACCGCGCTTGGGCAGTGAGTTGGCATTGAGCTTCCAGCGTCACGCTGCCACGCATGCCTTCCCGAAGGGGACCGGTCTCTCCAAGCTGGCAGCTGCTTTCTTTGCACTGGAGGTGGCCTGCTGACTGGCAGGTGCATTTTTTTGTGCAGTCTTTCGAGTAAATGTGCTCGCCGATCTGTTGAGCAAAGTCCCAGAGTCAGTTACAATAAGGAAAGAAAAGCATTTCTTCCCTCCCTCCGTTCTTTCAATTTTTGAGTTTTGCCCCATTTTATCACATATTTTGTCACAGTTGTTAAGTGAATCACTGCAGTTGTTAAGTTAGTAACCCGGTTGTTAAGTGAATCTGGCTTGCCCATTTACTTGGCTTGTCAAAAGGTTGCAAAAAGAGACCGTGTGACCCCAGGACACTGCAACCGTCATAAATATGAACCAGTTGTCAAATATCTGAGTCTTGATCACATGACCATGGGGAATGGTCACTAAATGAACTGTTTTAAGTCTGTAGTCTGTCAGGAATCTCTCCTAGTCTCCATCCCATGAGAAATAGCCCCTTTTTGCTCCCAGCCACGTCAAGGGAGAGATAAATTACCTTGAGGTAGGCTCCGCGATATGTGCAGCCACATTGCTTCATGGTTACACACTGAGATCCATCAAAGACATAGTCCTCATCACACTGACAGCCTTCAAAGCAGTTCTCTGAACAATGACTTGGACTAGACAAGGCGGCACAGGTGGAATCACAAGTTCTGGTACATGGCTCATACTGGCTGTGGGCCGGACAGGTGAAAGCTGTGCAAAGCAGAAGAAGCAAATAGATTAAAGTCAATGTGGATTGAAGTCCACATCTCCTAAAATTGCCCAAGTGACAAACACTGCACTAAGGAAGTGCTAAGGACTAACAATCACATCTTCCAGGGGAGAAGAGTACAATCTAGAGAGGCATGTTGTCTCACTGGAGCCAAAAATCAAAATGTGGCCGACAACCTAACCAAAACAATTAGGCCCACAAACTACTAATCTTCCCTCCTCCTTCACTTGATTATAAGCAAGTAGGCAATAAAATTAAGGATTCTTGGAACAAGTACCCATGTTTTTTCAAAAATAAGACCCAGTCTTAATTTCCTTTGGGCTTCAAAATAAGAACTAGGTCTTATTTTGAGGGAAATGACTTCTTTCTTTGTCCATGTACTTGAAGAGTACATGGGAGGCCCACTTCTTCTGCTTCGTTGTGGCAGGGCAGGAGGTCTTGCGGCCAGGACACCACAAGCAACCAGATGGAATGGGAAGCTGGGCAGTTGTGCAGATGCTTAAGAAGGCCTTGTTTTGGGGATAGGGCTTATATTGTGCAGACAAGCAAAAACCATGGTAGGGCTTATTTTTGGGATGTTATTTTGGGGGAAACACAGTAATTGCTGAAACAACTCTGGAATCTCTTTGAATCAGGATGCATCCATGGTTGGTTAAGCACTAGAGGATGTTAGGATTTAAATGGTTGTGAACTGGATAGACTCAGCCATGAATAAGAATAGTAAGGCAAGGCACAGGAAGATAGACGAAGACATTTGAGGCAGAGAGTTGGCTATTTATGGAAAGTAACTTTCTACAAACTTACGGCAGAAGGAAGAGCTTCTCCAGGCTCTAATGTTGCCACCAGATGCCTGGCAAGCAGCTACATAGGCTTGAAGACTGCGACAAAGGGACTCCTGAGCCTCATTGGTTGTGCAGGCCTCATTCAAACAGTGTTCAAAATATTCTGCAGGCTCCACCAGTGAATGGCAGCCTATGAATGGACCTGTCTTGGATGGGATCATTCCACAGAAGTTCTCATCTTCATATTTTATTTTCTGGGCTTTGTTGCAGACTGGACATCTGTCCCCGCAGCCATCAGAAGAAATTACACCATTCACTGGGACCTTCCAAGAAGCCGCAATTTCTTCCACATTTTCAGTGAGTTTTCCATTAGGTAGCATGAAGTCATCCTTCTTATACCCATTGAAGTTGCCAGCTAGGCCACGCATATGACCCATGTAAGTACTGGGCACAGAAACCTGAATATATGAAGAAGTATCATAGAGGACTGTGAGGCCAAAGGTTGTATAGATAATGATGTTGTTCCCTTCTTGGGTGATCCAGAATTTCCCATCAGCTGCATTCATTGGCAGGGTATACAACTGTCCATCCACCTGTACCAACAAAGAATGAAAATTGGGGATAAGTTCTGGTTTTACATGCATAGAATTTAATGCTCATTTCACATTGCTTTTGCATTAAGAAAATCATCAGAAGTAGAAAGCATGCATTTAACTCCCAAATCTCCCTCCCCCCCCCACTATTTTTGAAATCCTGAGTCTTCTGAGATTAAGACCAAAACGTCACTGCTGAATGTAAAACTGAGTTTTTCTATTTGACTGTGGTGCATTAAACCCCCTAATAAATTTAATGCACTTGTTTTATTAAAAGAAAACAAACAGACAGAGATTTCTGCTTCCAGTCATTTGGGCGCCATCCCTGCAACATTTCCATGTTCTCTGCAGTTATACAAAGACTAAATAAAATGTCTGTGTGGGTGTATAGCCCCTATTCTTCAAAAAGTTTGCTGGCTCTAGGATTCAAAGCCTTTTCTCCAAATATGATAACAAAAACCCATAAAAGAAACTTCCTAGTGATAAGCTCTTTCACCTACCGTGGCCTGCCACTTTAGTCCCCTCTGAAGAGTGATTGTGGAACCATGAATGAAGACCTTCAGATTCCGGATTAGAATTAAAGGACCATCACCAAGCTTCTCATTCTCTATCCACACAGTGAAGTTCTGGAGCTGAGGATTGTGCTGGGTGACTTCAGCTAAGGTATAAGTTGAGGAGCCGTAGAGTTCAAAATCCCTTCCATCAAAGGAAATGAAATGATGTTCCCCCAATACAATGGCCTTTCCATAGCCTATGGGGTGGCAGCCATGAACGCCTTTTACAATCTTGCAAACCTCATATTTTCCACAGGAGAACTTTTGACATTCTATGATTGCATTATCCTTGCAGATGCACTTTTTCCGGCAGGAAGTGGTGGGATAAAACTCTTCTCCCAGTTTGTAGTATCGCCCTTGGTCAAAACAGCCACAGTTTGCATTTGAAACACACTGATCCCCACTGCGGATAGATCCAGAGTCACAAAAACATCCTTCCAGGCATGGAACATCACACTTCTGCGGTGAGATGAGGCTCTTGCACGTGGCTGGACAACCACTGCCACAGAGCTCATAGTGGGTGTTAGGTGGGCAAGACATACCTGAAGAACAGAATAAAGAGAATGTTGCTTATCAAATTATCAAAAAGAAGAGGGGGTTAAAGCAGAAGGCAAGATAAGTAAAAATGGATGGAAACTACTTCAACACATCTGGGGGCAAAAAGTTGAGGAAGGCTACTGTGATATAAATGGGGTCTTCATCAAATGACTCTCCCATTTCTATTACTGGATTTAGGCTCTCTTTCATCTCTCATGCCAGCTATTTTGTTTCTCCGAAAATAAGACATGCCCGAAAATATTGCAAAACAGCAGCAGTCATGAGGTGACCATACTCACTGCCTCCTGCACCTCAAAAATAATAAGACCTCCCCAAAAATAAGGCCAAGTGCTTATTTCAAGGGGGGGGTCAAAAGAAAACAAGACCCTGTCTTATTTTGGAGAAAACACCGTAAACTTTGAATGCAGGAAAGAAGACTTACTGCAGAAGGATGGTGATCTCCACTCCTCAACTTGGATGCCTTGAGCTTGACATGCTGTCATGTAGGAGCTGATGGCAATACAGAGGGTCTCATGGTGACCTTGATATGCGCAGGTATCATAGACACAATCATCAAGATAAGACTGAGGATCAATGGCATCATGGCATTGCCTGAAAGGCCCACTCTTTCTTGTAAGAATCCCACAGTAGGATGGACCTTGGTAGGTTTGTTTATCAGCATCACTGCACACTGGGCAATTTTCGGTGCATCCAGAAGAGCAGCCAGGAATATCTTTCACCTTCCAGCTGTTTGCAAATTGATTTTCATCCTCTGCTTGGTTTCCATCTTTCATGAGAAAGTCATCATTTTGATCTTCATTGGCATTACCACAAAGGCCACAGAGTGCATTGGCATAAGAGTTGGGAACGATGACCCTGGCATAGCTGTACCAGTCAAAGCTGACACGCAGATCAAAGTCTGTCTTGATGAAGCCATGAACTCCACTCTGGTAGATGCTCAGTTTATTTTCATAGGAAAAGGGCAGTTCCACAAAGATGCCATTGACCTGAATTAAAATAAAGAAAAAAAATAGTCAAGGCATTAACAATTATTTCAAACTAAAGAGTAGATTTGGTCTTATTAGATTTCAGACTCATCATCTCCCCTATTCCACTCGATTGGCTGTTTGACAAATAAGCAAAGTAAGAATTCTATCACTATTTAATAACAATAAATTTAGACATAGAAAAAAAAAACAAATGCAAAAGATGTAATTTAAATTTGGCCCTAGAAGATGAAACAATATAACAAATAAAATAAGTTGTAAAAATTACACAAAACAATTAAAACAATAGCTTGATAACTAAAATAATTTCTACTTCTCGTGAAATTCTCTATGCCAAAGAACAAATTCTGTATACATTTCTAAATACTATAGATCATAAATAGATATTTTTATGATATCAAATAAGTGACTGACATCCTTCCCATTAAACCAGTGATGGGCAACCTTTTTGGCGTGGTGTGTCAAAAATCGGCAAAAAATCGAGCATAACTCGCGTTGTGTGTCACTTCGACAAAAACATAATTTTGCGCAATTTATAGTTTAAACTACCAAAATGTATAATTGCAATATATAATTGTATTTAATAAACCAAAAACAAATTATTTAACATACCTGCTTAGTAACTTCTTTGTTCATCAGTCGATTTCGTATGTTGCCCTTGATATTATTGAACTTGTTTGGGGTGCCGTGAACCAGGGCTGTGGAGTCGGCTGCTTCCAGCTCCATGTCCTCATCAACATGCCGCTCCAGCCCGCCCCTGCTATGAATATTCCTAGTGACGCGAGGGCGAAGAATATGAATATTCATAGCGGGGGCGGGCCGGAGCGGCATGTTGATGAGGACGTAGAGCTGGAAGCAGCAGACTCCACAGCCCTGCCGTGAACTGAGATAAGTGAGGGGGAGGGCGAATTCTTTAACTAACCTGCCTATTACTGACTGGAGAGAGGCGCGCACTGTTCCCGCGCTCCTCTCCTGCGGGTCCTCGCTCGCCGCGCTGATGACGTGTGTGTGCACGGCACGCACGCCTTACCAGCAGCCCCTGCACTCAGAAAGGGGCGGCGGCGATACAGTGTGAGTGTGGGCGGGGGAGATCACACGTCCCGCCCCCCCGTTCCTCCAGCACCGATTCTTTCATCCTCGGCGGCCGTGCAGGAGCTGAGGATGAATCGCATGAAATCCTGTGCGTGTCATCCCAAATGGCTACGCGTGTCAGCACTGACACGCGTGTCATAGGTTCGCCATCACTGCATTAAACCAATATCCATTTGGAAACTGGCTGAAAAACAGTAGGGAGGTCTTGCCTTTAATATCTTCACTAAGAAATAAGAAACAAAGTACTCTATATATATATATAGTATCACCTCCCTAAACCAGAAGCCAGCAATCTTTTTAGACTGAGTTTTGGGGGTTGTTCCATGAAAGCATATGCAATTTTGCTTTTCTCATGAAAATTCTTGTGTGAGACTAATAAGTCTTGAAAAGGATTTCGTGGGATTCCACCTTGCAGAAGATTATTTTGCTATTATATTGGAGGAAATAAATTAAGCATGATAACATTATGGCCTGTGCAAGTCCCATATATCTGACCCCTTAAATCTGCAACCATAATCCCATCCTGGTTTGAATCGTAGCTAAACCTCCATACAAGAACTAAGAAACATTGAGAACTTAACACCTATGAAGCTCTTATGCCTGAGAACCTGAAACTTGCAATGACTCTTTTTTTGTTTATTAATAGGATATTTGAACACCCTCTTGGATTAGTTTACATGCCTGGATCTTTTCGGGAAACTCTTGGCTCATACTGATGGTAAAGTTGTAGATTTCCAGGGTCACCACTTTGGTGAAGGACACTGCCTTGTTGCCTCGGTGGTTATTCTCCACGGTGACCAAAAATGGGGTCAGAGAAGGATCCTGGGAGCAGAGCCCGGCCATTTGGTAAATGCAGGTTCCCATGAAATCATATTTTTTCCCATCGAATGTTGTATAGTGAAGGTCTCCGGTTCCTATGCAGGTCTTGTATCTGACAGCATGGCATCCCTGGACACCATTGACCACGCTGCATTTTCTCTTGCCCTTGCAAGAAGACTTTCGGCATACAGCCTTGCCTAATTTGGTAAAAGAAAGTCCTTTTAAAGCTTTGGGAAGAGAGGAAAGCATCTTTATGTAGGAAACTCTGCATTGTGGGAGGAGAGTTGTGTTAGTTCATGAGAGGGGAAAAAATCAGACGGAACCTATTTTATTAAAAGGCAGAAGCCTTTGTGAGCTGCACACCCTTCATCAGATGCAAAGAGCCACAAAAGCCAACACCTTGTAATAAAATTGGTTGGTTGGATAAGATGCTACTGGACTGCACTTGTTCAGCTTAATTACTGAAAAATAATGAATAAGCTGTGGAAAAGTAATACAGGAATGGGTGGAAGGAAGAAAAATACTTCTACACTCAATGTTTCTTAACCTTGGCAGTTTGAAGATGTGTGGACTTCAACTCCCAGAATTCCCCAGCAAGCCAAGTCCACACATCTTCAAACCGCCAAAGTTGAGAAACATTGTCTTACCCACATAGCAAGAGAAGAAAAAGTTAGTACTTTCCGTTTATTCCCCTATCTCTTATTTGCCAATTAATAAAACATTATTTACAGAGTACAGGGAACTCGAGATCAGTCATCAAGATGGACCCAGGACCATAAACCTTGCTTTTGTATGTCACAGTGCCTTTCAGGTGGATTGTCACTTTTGTGAGAACCTCATGGGCTATGATAGCAAATTCTTTTATGCCATTTCCTGTGGGGGTGACCACATAATATAACTGTCCCAGCTGGTGGATGGGATAGGTGATTGTTCCCTCACTTGTAAAAGGCAAGTAATTGTAGGAGATGACAGAAATGTCTTGGTCAGCTTCGATCAGCACCGCCTTATTAAATTTGTCACTCCCCATCATTGCTAAGGACTGTGGTAATTGAATGGAAATGACTTCTCCTTCATTGATGGTTTTGTGCAGTATTGTATTGCTTGTTGACACTGTAATATTTGTCACAAAATTATATCCAGAGATGTACAGCTCAAGCTTTTGAGTACCCCGCCCAGGACTGTGATTTTGCATGAAGGCAGTAACAAAACTCTTCCCCCGGGAACTTAAATGACATGTTCCTGAAAAAAAAGAAGACTCTTAGGGGGGGATAGATCTTGTCATACATTAAATTAGGATACTTCCCCATCTTTATTCTTGTTTCTGGTTGTCAGAAAGTCAAGAATAAAGCCAGGTAGATAAGAACCATTGGCAACTTCAGATATCTAACCCCTAGGTGAAAATGTTACCGTTTTATCACTCGATCACCCGCTTCTCCCCCTTCTACATTTAAAAAAATATATCAATCACATCGACTTTGGTGACAGTGCAACACCTCCCTCTATGCCCATGTGACCTTCAGAAAGGACAAAATGTCACACTATGGCCCCTGAGCATCTTTTACTGATTGGTATCATTGGTTTAAGCCAATATGCACATTTCACCTCTTCCCCTTGGTTTGGATTGTCTTCCCTGTGGATAAATATCCTGTGAATCGTATTTTGAGATAACTCTGAACCATTAAGAACCCCTTTCAGCCACCGTTCTGAAATAGCTGACTGAGGAATTCTGGGAGTTGAAGTCCACACTGTCTTGGGCTATAGTTCTCAAGTTACAATTATCTTTCCCCAAGGATACTTAGCCAGTGAACATAAAGGAATGAATACTTACCCTTAACACAGGTCAGGACACGACCGCCTTCCCGAAGGGCACAGGTCTCTCCAAGCGGGCAGCTGCTTTCTTTGCACTGGAGGTGGCCTGCTGACTGGCAGGTGCATTTTTTTGTGCAGCCTTCCGAGTAAATGTGCTCGCCAATCTGTTGAGCAAAGTCCCAGAGTCAGTTACAATAAGGAAAGCATTCCCTCCCTCCCTCAGTTCTTCCAATTTTTCAGTTTTTTGAGTTTTGCCCCATTTTATGACATATTTTGTCACAGTTGTTAAGTGAATCACTGCAGTTGTTAAGTTAGTAACCCGGTTGTTAAGTGAATCTGGCTTGCCCGTTTACTTGGCTTGTCAAAAGGTTGCAAAAAGAGACCGTGTGACCCCAGGACACTGCAACCGTCATAAATATGAACCAGTTGTCAAATATCTGAGTCTTGATCACATGACCATGGGTAATGGTCACTAAATGAACTGTTGTAAGTCTGTAGTCTGTCAGGAATCTCTCCTAGTCTCCATCTCATGAGAAATAGCCCCTTTTTGCTCCCAGCCACATCAAGGGAGAGAGAAATTACCTTGAGGTAGGCTCCACGATATGTGCAGCCACATTGCTTCATGGTTACACACTGAGATCCATCAAAGACATAGTCCTCATCACACTGACAGCCTTCAAAGCAGTTCTCTGAACACTGACTTGGACTAGACAAGGCGGCACAGGTGGAATCACAAGTTCTGGTACATGGCTCATACTGGCTGTGGGCCGGACAGGTGAGAGCTGTGCAAAGCAGAAGAAGCAAATAGATTAAAGTCAATGTGGATTGAAGTCCACATCTCCTAAAATTGCCCAAGTGACAAACACTGCACTAATGAAGTGCTAAGGACTAACAATCACATCCTCCAGGGGAGAAGAGTACAATCTAGAGAGGCATCTTGTCTCCCTGGAGCCAAAAATCAAAATGTGGCCGAGAACCTAACCAAAACAATTAGGCCCACAAACTACTAATCTTCCCTCCTCCTTCACTTGGGGATGAATGACATAACAAAGAACCTGAGTAAAATATTGAGAGATTATAAGCAAGTAGGCAATAAAATTAAGGATTCTTGGAACAAGTACCCATGTTTTTTCAAAAATAAGACCCAGTCTTAATTTCCTTTGGGCTTCAAAATTAGAACTAGGTCTTATTTTGAGGGAAATTACTTCTTTCTTTGTCCATGTACCTGAAGAGTACATGGGAGGCCAACTTCTTCTGCTTCGGCGTGGCAGGGCAGGAAGTCTTGCGGCCAGGACACCACAAGCAACCAGATGGAATGGGCAGCTGGGCAGTTGTGCAGATGCTTAAGAAGGCCTTGTTTTGGGGATAGGGCTTATATTGTGCAGACAAGCAAAAACCATGGTAGGGCTTATTTTTGGGATGTTATTTTGGGGGAAACACAGTAATTGCCGAAACAACTCTGGAATCTCTTTGAATCAGGATGCATCCATGGTTGGTTAAGCACTAGAGGATGTTAGGATTTAAATGGTTGTGAACTGGATAGACTCAGCCATGAATAAGAATAGTAAGGCAAGGCACAGGAAGATAGACGAAGACATTTGAGGCAGAGAGTTGGCTATTTATGGAAAGTAACTTTCTACAAACTTACGGCAGAAGAAAGAGCTTCTCCAGGCTCTAATGTTGCCACCAGATGCCTGGCAAGCAGCTACATAGGCTTGAAGACTTCGACAAAGGGACTCCTGAGCCTCATTGGTTGTGCAGGCCTCATTCAAACAGTGTTCAAAATATTCTGCAGGGTCCACCAGTGAATGGCAGCCTATGAATGGACCTGTCTTGGATGGGATCATTCCACAGAAGTTCTCAGCTTCATATTTTGTTTTCTGGGCTTTGTTGCAGATGGGACATCTGTCCCCGCAGCCATCAGAAGAAATTACACCATTCACTGGGACCTTCCAAGAAGCCGCAAGTTCTTCCACATTTTCAGTGAGTTTTCCATTAGGTAGCATGAAGTCATCCTTCGTATCCCCATTGAAGTTGCCAGCTAGGCCACGCATATGACCCATGTAAGTACTGGGCACAGAAACCTGAATATATGAAGAAGTATCATAGAGGACTGTGAGGCCAAAGGTTGTATAGATAATGATGTTGTTCCCTTCTTGGGTGATCCAGAATTTCCCATCAGCTGCATTCATTGGCAGGGTATACAACTGCCCATCCACCTGTACCAAGAAAGAATAAAAATTGGGGATAAGTTCTGGTTTTACATGCATAGAATTTAATGCTCATTTCACATTGCTTTTGCATTAAGAAAATCATCAGAAGTAGAAAGCATGCATTTAACTCCCAAATCTCCCTCCCCCCCCCACTATTTTTGAAATCCTGAGTCTTCTGAGATTAAGACCAAAACGTCACTGCTGAATGTAAAACTGAGTTTTTCTATTTGACTGTGGTGCATTAAACCCCCTAATAAATTTAATGCACCTGTTTTATTAAAAGAAAACAAACGGACAGAGATTTCTGCTTCCAGTCATTTGGGCGCCATCCCTGCAATATTTCCATGTTCTCTGCAGTTATACAAAGACTAAATAAAATGTCTGTGTGGGTGTGTAGCCCCTATTCTTCAAAAAGTTTGCTGGCTCTAGGATTCAAAGCCTTTTCCTCAAATATGATAATAAAAACCCATAAAATAAACTTCCTAGTGATAAGCTCTTTCACCTACCATAACCTGCCACTTTAGTCCCCTCTGAAGAGTGATTGTGGAACCATGAATGAAGACCTTCAGATTCCGGATTAGAATTAAAGGACCATCACCAAGCTTCTCATTCTCTATCCACACAGTGAAGTTCTGGAGCTGAGGATTGTGCTGGGTGACTTGAGCTAAGATATAAGTAGAGGAGCCGTAGAGTTCAAAATTCCTTCCATCAAAGGAAATGAAATGATGTTCCCCCAATACAATGGTCTTTCCATAGCCTATAGGGTGGCAGCCTTGAACGCCTTTTACAATCTTGCAAACCTCATATTTTCCACAGGATAACTTTTGACATTCTATGTTTGCGTTATCCATGCAGATGCACTTTTTCTGGCAGGAAGTGGTGGGATAAAACTCTTCTCCCAGTTTGTAGTATCGGCCTTGGTCAAAACAGCCACAGTTCGCATTTGAAACACACTGATCCCCACTGCGGATAGATCCAGAGTCACAAAAACATCCTTCCAGGCATGGAACATCACACTTCTGCGGTGAGATGAGGCTCTTGCACGTGGCTGGACAACCACTGCCACAGAGCTCATAGTGGGTGTTAGGTGGGCAAGACATACCTGAAGAACAGAATAAAGAGAATGTTGCTTATCAAATTATCAAAAAGAAGAGGGGGTTAAAGCAGAAGGCAAGATAAGTAAAAATGGATGGAAACTACTTCAACACATCTGGGGGCAAAAAGTTGAGGAAGGCTACTGTGATATAAATGGGGTCTTCATCAAATGACTCTCCCATTTCTATTACTGGATTTAGGCTCTCTTTCATCTCTTATGCCAGCTATTTTGTTTCTCCGAAAATAAGACATTCCCGAAAATATTGCAAAACAGCAGCAGTCATGAGGTGACCATACTCACTGCCTCCTGCACCTCAAAAATAATAAGACCTCCCCAAAAATAAAGCCAAGTGCTTATTTCAAGGGGAGGGGTCAAAAGAAAACAAGACCCTGTCTTATTTTGGAGAAAACACCGTAAACTTTGAATGCAGGAGAGAAGACTTACTGCAGAAGGATGGTGATCTCCACTCCTCAACTTGGATGCCTTGAGCTTGACATGCTGTCATGTAGGAGCTGATGGCAATACAGAGGGCCTCATGGTGACCTTGATATGCGCAGGTATCATAGACACAATCATCAAGATAAGACTGAGGATCAATGGCATCATGGCATTGCCTGAAAGGCCCACTCTTTCTTGTAAGAATCCCACAGTAGGATGGACCTTGGTAGGTTTGTTTATCAGCATCACTGCACACTGGGCAATTTTCGGTGCATCCAGAAGAGCAGCCAGGAATATCTTTCACCTTCCAGCTGTTTGCAAATTGATTTTCATCCTCTGCTTGGGTTCCATCTTTCATGAGAAAGTCATCATTTTGATCTTCATTGGCATTACCACAAAGGCCACAGAGTGCATTGGCATAAGAGTTGGGAACGATGACCCTGGCATAGCTGTACCAGTCAAAGCTGACACGCAGATCAAAGTCTGTCTTGATGAAGCCATGAACTCCACTCTGGTAGATGCTCAGTTTATTTTCATAGGAGAAGGGTAGTTCCACAATCTTGCCATTGACCTGAATTAAAATAAAGAAAAAAATAGTCAAGGCATTAACAATTATTTCAAACTAAAGAGTAGATTTGGTCTTATTAGATTTCAGACTCATCATCTCCCCAATTCCACTCGATGGGCTGTTTGACAAATAAGCAAAGTAAGAATTCTATCACTATTTAATAACAATAAATTTAGACATAGAAAAAAAAAACAAATGCAAAAGATGTAATTTAAATTTGGCCCTAGAAGATGAAACAATATAACAAATAAAATAAGTTGTAAAAATTACACAAAACAATTAAAACACTAGCTTGATAACTAAAATAATTTCTACTTCTCATGAAATTCTCTATGCCGAAAAACAAATTCTGTATACATTTCTAAATACTATAGATCATAAATAGATATTTTTATGATATCAAATAAGTAACTGACATCCTTCCCATTAAACCAATATCCATTTGGAAACTGGCTGAAAAACAGTAGGGAGGTCTTGCCTTTAATATCTTCACTAAGAAATAAGAAACAAAGTACTCTATATATATATAGTATCACCTCCCTAAACCAGAAGCCAGCAATCTTTTTAGACTGAGTTTTTGGGGTTGTTCCATGAAAGCATATGCAATTTTGCTTTTCTCATGAAAATTCTTGTGTGAGACTAATAAGTCTTGAAAAGGATTTCGTGGGATTCCACCTTGCAGAAGATTATTTTGCTATTATATTGGAGGAAATAAATTAAGCATGATAACATTATGGCCTGTGCAAGTCCCATATATCTGACCCCTTAAATCTGCAACTATAATCCCATCCTGGTTTGAATCGTAGCTAAACCTCCATACAAGAACTAAGAAACATTGAGAACTTAACACCTATGAAGCTCTTATGCCTGAGAACCTGAAACTTGCAATGACCCTTTTTTTGTTTATTAATAGGACATTTGAACACCCCCTTGGATTAGTTTACATGCCTGGATCTTTTCGGGAAACTCTTGGCTCATACTGATGGTAAAGTTGTAGATTTCCAGGGTCACCACTTTGGTGTAGGACACTGCCTTGTTGCCTCGGTGGTTATTCTCCACGGTGACCAAAAATGGGGTCAGAGAAGGATCCTGGGAGCAGAGCCCAGCCATTTGGTAAATGCAGGTTCCCATGAAATCATATTTTTTCCCATCGAATGTTGTATAGTGAGGCTCTCCGGTTCCTATGCAGGTCTTGTAAGTGACAGGATGGCATCCCTGGACACCATTGACCACGCTGCATTTTCTCTTGCCCTTGCAAGAAGACTTTCGGCATACAGCCTTGTCTAATTTGGTAAAAGAAAATCCTTTTGAAGCTGTGGGAAGAGAGGAAAGCATCTTTATGTAGGAAACTCTGCATTGTGGGAGGAGAGTTGTGTTAGTTCATGAGAGGGGAAAAAAATCAGAAGGAACCTATTTTATTAAAAGGCAGAAGCCTTTGTGAGCTGCACACCCTTCATCAGATGCAAAGAGCCACAAAAGCCAACACCTTGTAATAAAATTGGTTGGTTGGATAAGATGCTACTGGACTGCAATTGTTCAGCTAAATTACTGAAAAATGATGAATAAGCAGTGGAAAAGTAATACAGGAATGGGTGGAAGGAAGAAAAATACTTCTACACTCAATGTTTCTTAACCTTGGCAGTTTGAAGATGTGTGGACTTCAACTCCCAGAATTCCCCAGCAAGCCAAGTCCACACATCTTCAAACCGCCAAAGTTGAGAAACATTGTCTTACCCACATAGCAAGAGAAGAAAAAGTTAGTACTTTCCATTTATTCCCCTATCTCTTATTTGCCAATTAAGAAAACATTATTTACAGAGTACAGGGAACTCGAGATCAGTCATCAAGATGGACCCAGGACCATAAACCTTGCTTTTGTATGTCACAGTGCCTTTCAGGTGGATTGTCACTTTTGTGAGAACCTCATGGGCTATGATAGCAAATTCTTTTATGCCATTTCCTGTGGGGGTGACCACATAATATAACTGTCCCAGCTGATGGATGGGATAGGTGATTGTTCCCTCACTTGTAAAAGGCAAGTAATTATAGGAGATGACAGAAATGTCTTGGTCAGCTTCGATCAGCACCGCCTTATTAAATTTGTCACTCCCCACCATTGCTAAGGACTGTGGTAACTGAATGGAAATGACTTCTCCTTCATTGATGGTTTTGTGCAGTATTGTATTGCTTGTTGACACCGTAATATTTGTCACAAAATTATATCCAGAGATGTACAGCTCAAGCTTTTGAGTACCCTGCCCAGGATTGTGATTTTGCATGAAGGCAGTAACAAAACTCTTCCCCCGGGAACTTAAATGACATGTTCCTGAAAAAAAAGAAGACTCTTAGGGGGGGATAGATCTTGTCATACATTAAACTAGGATACTTCCCCATCTTTATTCTTGTTTCTGGTTGTCAGAAAGTCAAGAATAAAGCCAGGTAGATAAGAACCATTGGCAACTTCAGATATCTAACCCCTAGGTGAAAATGTTACCGTTTTATCACTCGATCACCCGCTTCTCCCCCTTCTACATTTAAAAAAATATATCAATCACATCGACTTTGGTGACAGTGCAACACCTCCCTCTATGCCCATGTGACCTTCAGAAAGGACAAAATGTCACACTATGGCCCCTGAGCATCTTTTACTGATTGGTATCATTGGTTTAAGCCAATATGCACATTTCACCTCTTCCCCTTGGTTTGGATTGTCTTCCCTGTGGATAAATATCCTGTGAATCGTATTTTGAGATAACTCTGAACCATTAAGAACCCCTTTCAGCCACCGTTCTGAAATAGCTGACTGAGGAATTCTGGGAGTTGAAGTCCACACTGTCTTGGGCTATAGTTCTCAAGTTACAATTATCTTTCCCCAAGGATACTTAGCCAGTGAACATAAAGGAATGAATACTTACCCTTAACACAGGTCAGGACACGACCGCCTTCCCGAAGGGCACAGGTCTCTCCAAGCGGGCAGCTGCTTTCTTTGCACTGGAGGTGGCCTGCTGACTGGCAGGTGCATTTTTTTGTGCAGCCTTCCGAGTAAATGTGCTCGCCAATCTGTTGAGCAAAGTCCCAGAGTCAGTTACAATAAGGAAAGCATTCCCTCCCCCCCTCAGTTCTTCCAATTTTTCAGTTTTTTGAGTTTTGCCCCATTTTATGACATATTTTGTCACAGTTGTTAAGTGAATCACTGCAGTTGTTAAGTTAGTAACCCGGTTGTTAAGTGAATCTGGCTTGCCCGTTTACTTGGCTTGTCAAAAGGTTGCAAAAAGAGACCGTGTGACCCCAGGACACTGCAACCGTCATAAATATGAACCAGTTGTCAAATATCTGAGTCTTGATCACATGACCATGGGGAATGGTCACTAAATGAACTGTTGTAAGTCTGTAGTCTGTCAGGAATCTCTCCTAGTCTCCATCTCATGAGAAATAGCCCCTTTTTGCTCCCAGCCACATCAAGGGAGAGAGAAATTACCTTGAGGTAGGCTCCACGATATGTGCAGCCACACTGCTTCATGGTTACACACTGAGATCCATCAAAGACATAGTCCTCATCACACTGACAGCCTTCAAAGCAGTTCTCTGAACACTGACTTGGACTAGACAAGGCGGCACAGGTGGAATCACAAGTTCTGGTACATGGCTCATACTGGCTGTGGGCCGGACAGGTGAGAGCTGTGGAAAGCAGAAGAAGCAAATAGATTAAAGTCAATGTGGATTGAAGTCCACATCTCCTAAAATTGCCCAAGTGACAAACACTGCACTAATGAAGTGCTAAGGACTAACAATTACATCTTCCAGGGGAGAAGAGTACAATCTAGAGAGGCATCTTGTCTCCCTGGAGCCAAAAATCAAAATGTGGCCGAGAACCTAACCAAAACAATTAGGCCCACAAACTACTAATCTTCCCTCCTCCTTCACTTGGGGACGAATGACATAACAAAGAACCTGAGTAAAATATTGAGAGATTATAAGCAAGTAGGCAATAAAGTTAAGGATTCTTGGAACAAGTACCCATGTTTTTTCAAAAATAAGACCCAGTCTTGATTTCCTTTGGGCTTCAAAATTAGAACTAGGTCTTATTTTGAGGGAAATGACTTGTTTCTTTGTCCATGTACTTGAAGAGGACATGGGAGGCCCACTTCTTCTGCTTCATCGTGGCAGGGCAGGAGGTCTTGCGGCCAGGACACCACAAGCAACCAGATGGAATGGGCAGCTGGGCAGTTGTGCAGATGCTTAAGAAGGCCTTGTTTTGGGGATAGGGCTTATATTGTGCAGACAAGCAAAAACCATGGTAGGGCTTATTTTTGGGATGTTATTTTGGGGAAAACACAGTAATTGCCGAAACAACTCTGGAATCTCTTTGAATCAGGATGCATCCATGGTTGGTTAAGCACTAGAGGATGTTAGGATTTAAATGGATGTGAACTGGATAGACTCAGCCATGAATAAGAATAGTAAGGCAAGGCACAGGAAGATAGACGAAGACATTTGAGGCAGAGAGTTGGCTATTTATGGAAAGTAACTTCCTACAAACTTACGGCAGAAGGAAGAGCTTCTCCAGGCTCTAATGTTGGCACCAGATGCCTGGCAAGCAGCTACATAGGCCTGAAGACTGCGACAAAGGGACTCCTGAGCCTCATTGGTTGTGCAGGCCTCATTCAAACAGTGTTCAAAATATTCTGCAGGGTCCACCAGTGAATGGCAGCCTATGAATGGACCTGTCTTGGATGGGATCATTCCACAGAAGTTCTCAGCTTCATATTTTGTTTTCTGGGCTTTGTTGCAGATGGGACATCTGTCCCCGCAGCCATCAGAAGAAATTACACCATTCACTGGGACCTTCCAAGAAGCCGCAAGTTCTTCCACATTTTCAGTGAGTTTTCCATTAGGTAGCATGAAGTCATCCTTCGTATTCCCATTGAAGTTGCCAGCTAGGCCACGCATATGACCCATGTAAGTACTGGGCACAGAAACCTGAATATATGAAGAAGTATCATAGAGGACTGTGAGGCCAAAGGTTGTATAGATAATGATGTTGTTCCCTTCTTGGGTGATCCAGAATTTCCCATCAGCTGCATTCATTGGCAGGGTATACAACTGCCCATCCACCTGTACCAAGAAAGAATAAAAATTGGGGATAAGTTCTGGTTTTACATGCATAGAATTTAATGCTCATTTCACATTGCTTTTGCATTAAGAAAATCATCAGAAGTAGAAAGCATGCATTTAACTCCCAAATCTCCCTCCCCCCCCCACTATTTTTGAAATCCTGAGTCTTCTGAGATTAAGACCAAAACGTCACTGCTGAATGTAAAACTGAGTTTTTCTATTTGACTGTGGTGCATTAAACCCCCTAATAAATTTAATGCACCTGTTTTATTAAAAGAAAACAAACGGACAGAGATTTCTGCTTCCAGTCATTTGGGCGCCATCCCTGCAATATTTCCATGTTCTCTGCAGTTATACAAAGACTAAATAAAATGTCTGTGTGGGTGTGTAGCCCCTATTCTTCAAACAGTTTGCTGGCTCTAGGATTCAAAGCCTTTTCCCCAAATATGATAATAAAAACCCATAAAATAAACTTCCTAGTGATAAGCTCTTTCACCTACCATAGCCTGCCACTTTAGTCCCCTCTGAAGGGTGATTGTGGAACCATGAATGAAGACCTTCAGATTCCGGATTAGAATTAAAGGACCATCACCAAGCTTCTCATTCTCTATCCACACAGTGAAGTTCTGGAGCTGAGGATTGTGCGGGGTGACTTGAGCTAAGATATAAGTAGAGGAGCCGTAGAGTTCAAAATTCCTTCCATCAAAGGAAATGAAATGATGTTCCCCCAATACAATGGTCTTTCCATAGCCTATGGGGTGGCAGCCTTGAACGCCTTTTACAATCTTGCAAACCTCATATTTTCCACAGGAGAACTTTTGACATTTTATGGTTACGTTATCCATGCAGATGCACTTTTTCTGGCAGGAAGTGGTGGGATAAAACTCTTCTCCCAGTTTGTAGTATCGGCCTTGGTCAAAACAGCCACAGTTCGCATTTGAAACACACTGATCCCCACTGCGGATAGATCCAGAGTCACAAAAACATCCTTCCAGGCATGGAACATAACACTTCTTCGGTGAGATGAGGCTCTTGCACGTAGCTGGACAACCACTGCCACAGAGCTCATAGTGGGTGTTAGGTGGGCAAGACATACCTGAAGAACAGAATAAAGAGAATGTTGCTTATCAAATTATCAAAAAGAAGAGGGGGTTAAAGCAGAAGGCAAGATAAGTAAAAATGGATGGAAACTACTTCAACACATCTGGGGGCAAAAAGTTGAGGAAGGCTACTGTGATATAAATGGGGTCTTCATCAAATGACTCTCCCATTTCTATTACTGGATTTAGGCTCTCTTTCATCTCTTATGCCAGCTATTTTGTTTCTCCGAAAATAAGACATTCCCGAAAATATTGCAAAACAGCAGCAGTCATGAGGTGACCATACTCACTGCCTCCTGCACCTCAAAAATAATAAGACCTCCCCAAAAATAAGGCCAAGTGCTTATTTCAAGGGGGGGGGGTTCAAAAGAAAACAAGACCCTGTCTTATTTTGGAGAAAACACGGTAAACTTTGAATGCAGGAGAGAAGACTTACTGCAGAAGGATGGTGATCTCCACTCCTCAACTTGGATGCCTTGAGCTTGACATGCTGTCATGTAGGAGCTGATGGCAATACAGAGGGCCTCATGGTGACCTTGATATGCGCAGGTATCATAGACACAATCATCAAGATAAGACTGAGGATCAATGGCATCATGGCATTGCCTGAAAGGCCCACTCTTTCTTGTAAGAATCCCACAGTAGGATGGACCTTGGTAGGTTTGTTTATCAGCATCACTGCACACTGGGCAATTTTCGGTGCATCCAGAAGAGCAGCCAGGAATATCTTTCACCTTCCAGCTGTTTGCAAATTGATTTTCATCCTCTGCTTGGGTTCCATCTTTCATGAGAAAGTCATCATTTTGATCTTCATTGGCATTACCACAAAGGCCACAGAGTGCATTGGCATAAGAGTTGGGAACGATGACCCTGGCATAGCTGTACCAGTCAAAGCTGACACGCAGATCAAAGTCTGTCTTGATGAAGCCATGAACTCCACTCTGGTAGATGCTCAGTTTATTTTCATAGGAGAAGGGTAGTTCCACAATCTTGCCATTGACCTGAATTAAAATAAAGAAAAAAATAGTCAAGGCATTAACAATTATTTCAAACTAAAGAGTAGATTTGGTCTTATTAGATTTCAGACTCATCATCTCCCCTATTCCACTTGATGGGCTGTTTGACAAATAAGCAAAGTAAGAATTCTATCACTATTTAATAATAATAAATTTAGACATAGAAAAACAAAAACAAATGCAAAAGATGTAATTTAAATTTGGCCCTAGAAGATGAAACAATATAACAAATAAAATAAGTTGTAAAAATTACACAAAACAATTAAAACGCTAGCTTGATAACTAAAATAATTTCTACTTCTCATGAAATTCTCTATGCCGAAAAACAAATTCTGTATACATTTCTAAATACTATAGATCATAAATAGATATTTTTATGATATCAAATAAGTGACTGACATCCTTCCCATTAAACCAATATCCATTTGGAAACTGGCTGAAAAACAGTAGGGAGGTCTTGCCTTTAATATCTTCACTAAGAAATAAGAAACAAAGTACTCTATATATATATATAGTATCACCTCCCTAAACCAGAAGCCAGCAATCTTTTTAGACTGAGTTTTTGGGGTTGTTCCATGAAAGCATATGCAATTTTGCTTTTCTCATGAAAATTCTTGTGTGAGACTAATAAGTCTTGAAAAGGATTTCGTGGGATTCCACCTTGCAGAAGATTATTTTGCTATTATATTGGAGGAAATAAATTAAGCATGATAACATTATGGCCTGTGCAAGTCCCATATATCTGACCCCTTAAATCTACAACTATAATCCCATCCTGGTTTGAATCGTAGCTAAACCTCCATACAAGAACTAAGAAACATTGAGAACTTAACACCTATGAAGCTCTTATGCCTGAGAACCTAAAACTTGCAATGACTCTTTTTTTGTTTGTTAATAGGATATTTGAACACCCCCTTGGATTAGTTTACATGCCTGTATCTTTTCGGGAAACTCTTGGCTCATACTGATGGTAAAGTTGTAGATTTCCAGGGTCACCACTTTGGTGTAGGACACTGCCTTGTTGCCTCGGTGGTTATTCTCCACGGTGACCAAAAATGGGGTCAGAGAAGGATCCTGGGAGCAGAGCCCAGCCATTTGGTAAATGCAGGTTCCCATGAAATCATATTTTTTCCCATCGAATGTTGTATAGTGAGGCTCTCCGGTTCCTATGCAGGTCTTGTATCTGACAGCATGGCATCCCTGGACACCATTGACCACGCTGCATTTTCTCTTGCCCTTGCAAGAAGACTTTCGGCATACAGCCTTGCCTAATTTGGTAAAAGAAAGTCCTTTTAAAGCTTTGGGAAGAGAGGAAAGCATCTTTATGTAGGAAACTCTGCATTATGGGAGGAGAGTTGTGTTAGTTCATGAGAGGGGAAAAAAATCAGAAGGAACCTATTTTATTAAAAGGCAGAAGCCTTTGTGAGCTGCACACCCTTCATCAGATGCAAAGAGCCACAAAAGCCAACACCTTGTAATAAAATTGGTTGGTTGGATAAGATGCTACTGGACTGCACTTGTTCAGCTTAATTACTGAAAAATAATGAATAAGCTGTGGAAAAGTAATACAGGAATGGGTGGAAGGAAGAAAAATACTTCTACACTCAATGTTTCTTAACCTTGGCAGTTTGAAGATGTGTGGACTTCAACTCCCAGAATTCCCCAGCAAGCCAAGTCCACACATCTTCAAACCGCCAAAGTTGAGAAACATTGTCTTACCCACATAGCAAGAGAAGAAAAAGTTAGTACTTTCCATTTATTCCCCTATCTCTTATTTGCCAATTAATAAAACATTATTTACAGAGTACAGGGAACTCGAGATCAGTCATCAAGATGGACCCAGGACCATAAACCTTGCTTTTGTATGTCACAGTGCCTTTCAGGTGGATTGTCACTTTTGTGAGAACCTCATGGGTTATGATAGCAAATTCTTTTATGCCATTTCCTGTGGGGGTGACCACATAATATAACTGTCCCAGCTGGTGGATGGGATAGGTGATTGTTCCCTCACTTGTAAAAGGCAAGTAATTGTAGGAGATGACAGAAATGTCTTGGTCAGCTTCGATCAGCACCACCTTATTAAATTTGTCACTCCCCACCATTGCTAAGGACTGTGGTAACTGAATGGAAATGACTTCTCCTTCATTGATGGTTTTGTGCAGTATTGTATTGCTTGTTGACACTGTAATATTTGTCACAAAATTATATCCAGAGATTTACAGCTCAAGCTTTTGAGTACCCTGCCCAGGATTGTGATTTTGCATGAAGGCAGTAACAAAACTCTTCCCCCGGAACTTAAATGACATGTTCCTGAAAAAAAAGAAGACTCTTAGGGGGGGATAGATCTTTTCATACATTAAACTAGGATACTTCCCCATCTTTATTCTTGTTTCTGGTTGTCAGAAAGACAAGAATAAATCCAGGTAGATAAGAACCATTGGCAACTTCAGATATCTAACCCCTAGGTGAAGATGTTACCGTTTTATCACTCCATCACCCACTTCTCCCCCTTCTACATTTAAAAAAATATATCAATCACATCGACTTTGGTGACAGTGCAACACCTCCCGTTATGCCCATGTGACCTTCAGAAAGGACAAAATGTCACACTATGGCCCCTGAGCATCTTTTACTCATTGGTATCATTGGTTTAAGACAATATGCACATTTCACCTTTTTCCCTTTGTTTGGTTTGGCTTCCCTGTGGATAAATATTCTGAGAATCCTTAACACAGGTCAGGACTCCTTCTTGAAGGCGGCAGGTTTTATCAGCAGCACAAGAGTGGGCCTCACATAGGAGCCCTTTACCAGGGACACAAGTACATTTTTCCTGGCAGGTATTCAGCAGAAAAGTCTCATGGGGCTGGTAGGAAGAAACAGAGATTTTCGGAATTACAATATAGACATATATTGACTTTGGGATATAAACTTTATTTAATTATATTATTTATTTGAATTTATTGAATGGCATGGTGGCCTAGAGGTGGAGTTCTTTCCTCATAGTCAGGAGGCTCTGAGTTCAATTCTAGGTAGCAGCAGATATTCCTCCCTTATTTTCTTATTATTATTTTCTTTGAATTCTTTTAGCTTTTAAAAAGGGGACATTTTTGCGAAATGTCATAACAGAAAAAATGTGTCTGATTTTCTAATTTCCCTATAAATTCCTTTAGATGCTGTCAATTTAGAAGAAATATTCAGGGAAATAATCACCAGTAGGTACGTATATCAAGAAAATAATACTTTAGATACTTCTTCAGAATTTGACATAACCATTTCTGGTTTTAAGCTACTCGGAATGCTTTAAAACCTCAGCCACATAACATAATACTGAAAATACTTCTTTTGTGAAAGAACAAACTGAACTTGTGAACAGACTGTTTTTTTTAGTTCATCACTAACAAAAATCAGAAAATTGAGCATGAAAAACCATAGGTTTCCACATACATGCACATATATCTCTTGTGTTGGATGAAGGTAGCCTGCATGTAGTCCTCGACTTAAAACCATTTGCTTAGTGATTATTCAAATATACAACAGCATTAGAAGAAAAAGGGACTCCCAACCTGTTTTCAAACTTATGACTGTTGCAGCATATTCATAATTGCGGCATCCCCATTGTCACATGATCAAAATGTGTGCCCTTAGCAACTGGTATAAAAAAGCATTCTCCCTTGATTATCATTTGTAACCTTCCCAGCTGGCAGCTGACAAAGAAAGTCAATGGGGGAAGCCAAATTTTCCTAGTGATGCCATGCTTCACTTAACCAATGTGGCGAAAGAGGTTGCAAAATAGGCACGTCCCATAACAACTGTCATCACTGAGCAGCAGAAATTGTGTTTGTAAGGTGAAGACTATCTATATATTTGCTAACCTTATAGTCGTGTCCATCTTCGGAACAGCCACAGGTTTCCACAGAAACACAGGAAAGGCCATCAAAGAAGAAACCGGCATCGCACTGGCATCCTTTTGCACAGGTGTCCGGGCATGGATCAGGGTTATTGATCTTGGCACAACTAGTGGGGCACAGGTTGGCACAGACCCGGTAGTGGCGATTGACTGGGCAGCTTGGAACTACATTGGAAAATATAAATATTGATACGGTACATATTAGTTGACATTTCTTGGGTGTTACTCAAGGCAGAGGAAAACGGAATGAAGTGGACGTAGCTACCCATTGAATGTACTGCTCAGATGCTCCATAGGATTCCCTTTAAGGATCTGAGATACACTTTATATTTTTATTACAAAGTGTTTTTTTGCACTGAGATTTCAATATCAGTTTTCAATGTCAGCAGACATGAGCTTTGTCCCACCTTAGAAGCAGCTCTGGACCTATGAACTGAGCTGGCTTTGAAAGCTGAGTTGATTTATGGTTGGAAACAACCTCACACTTTCCAATCAGTCATTCCAGTTCTCAGCAAGAAACCCCACATAGTGTTATGTACTTCATATGAATGGCAACAGGAGAGCCTTTAGTGATTTATCTCATGCACTTTTTTAGTAGACTAAAAGTTAAAAAATTTTCATTACTTCAGGATCTGGGGGGAATGGGATCAGAGTATTCATGTGAAGCAATGGTCCCTGCATTGTCACAATAGCCAGAGGGAAGGGGTGGAATGGGTGAGAGGGATCATTGAGAAGAGAAGCTTGCAGGCGGAATTATAGACCCCAAAGTGATCCCTGATAAAGATGAACAACCTGTGTGTCCATTCAAATCTAATAACATAAACAGCTCCATCAATTTATGAGGATACTTACCTGAAGTACAAAGAGCAGCAGTGCCGTAGCCTTTATCTTTACCACCTCCAAAGAGAAAAAGTCCAAATGGAGCGTCTGCGTGTTCCACTGACAGGGCATGATCTGTTATCTCCACGTCTTCTTTAGCCCATGAATAATTGGTGCCTGGGATCTGTGACCACCGGATCGTCCTGCCTTCCATTGTGATCCTACCAGATTCTGAGGATTTCGCTATAATCATGGCATGATTTGTGAAGTTTTTCATTCCATAAATGCGGTATGAATTGCAATAGCATATTATGGCAGGGATGTTCATGAGGAAAGGGTCATAGGAATGGACTCCTCTTTTGGTACCAGTGAAAAAAAACAAGACTTGGATTCTAGCATCAGCAGAGATAAAAATTGGTTGAGAGGCCGGGATCTTAAGTTGAACCACTTCTCCAGCCACCAGAGTATGAGATCCTTTCTTGGAGCTGGATTGATATTTGAGTAAAGTGTTCTCTGCAGAAACAATATATGCAATATCAAATGTTGTCTGGAAAGGAGCAGGAGGGACGATGAAGGTGGTTCCCCAGCTCTGAACTGGCAGAAGCTGCTGAACAACATGATCACAAGTTGTGAACTTGGAAACACACTTATGTCCACTCAAGACAGCCACAGATTTGGTCGATTCAATCCTGGTGCCTGATAAATCTTCTCTGCTTTGCAACTGAATTGCTTCAAAGGCCTTGAGGTCAGTCATCAAGATGGACCCAGGACCATAAACCTTTCTTTTGTATGTCACAGTGCCTTTCAGGTGGATGGTCACTTTTGTGAGAACCTCATGGGCTATGATAGCAAATTCTTTTGTGCCTTTTCCTATGGGAGTGACCACATAATATAACTGTCCCAGCTGGTGGATGGGATAGGTGATTGTTCCCTCACTTGTCAAAGGCAAGTAGTTGTAGGAGATGACAGAAATGTCTTGGTCAGCTTCGATCAGCATCGCCTTTTTAAATTTGCCACTCCCCACCATTTCTAAGGACTGTGGTAATGGAATGGAAATGACTTCTCCTTCATTGATGGTTTTGTGTAGTATTGTAGTGCTTGTTGACACTGTAATATTTGTCATAAAATTATATCCAGAGATGTACAGCTCAAGGTTTTGAGTAGGTTGTCCAGACCTGTGATTTTGCATGAAGGCAGTAACAAAACTCTTCCCCCAGGAACTTATATGACAACTTCCTGGGGAAAAAAAAAGAAGGACTCGTAGGAGAGGATAATACCTTTGTATTAAATTAGGTTACTTTCCTCTTTGGATTCGGGTCTGTTAAACTTACCATTTCTATGTGACCACCTCAGATGATCGACTGATCGTAACAACTTGAGGATGATAGATAAAGACTTATCATTAAAATTCAGCTTAAGTAAAGTTTAATCATAATTACCACATGAGCATAGCCTATTTTTGGAAACTGGTATAATAAAAACGGTTTGCTTTTGCAGAACAATTTATCAAGTCTTCCTCCCATCCACTGCTCTAAAGCATCCTGGTGGTTCTTTAAAGGAGCAAGTATTATTTTAAAAAAATACATTTTTGGTCTGAATGGACTGCATAGTTGGACAGCAGTTTTTCTGAGTTCTCACAAGGAAGAAGTAAACTTCAGATCGCTCTTCACAGTGCTGTGATTTCTAAATGGATCAACAAATTTAAACCTGGATTATTATTTTTTTTAATGAAACTCTGAATTGAAAATGAGGGCCACTCAATATAAAATTTGTAATCCATTCTGTTTGTGTGTGTCTGCGTGTGTGCGCATGCGCGCATGCGTATGTATCTATGTATGGGATGCAGGGGTTCAGTGGCTAATACGCTGAGCTTGTCAATCAGAACAGTCATCAGTTTGGCAGTTTGAATCCCTAGTGCTGCATAACAGAGTGAGCTCCCATTACTTGTCCCAGCTTCTGCAACCTAGCAGTTCGAAAGCAGATAAAAATGCAAGTAGAAAAGTAGGAACCACCTTGAGGGGAAGGTAGCAAAGTTCTGTGCACCTACAGCATTTACTCATGCAGGACACATGACCACGGAGAGACATCTTTTGACAGTGCTTTGAAACAGAGATGAGCACTGCCCCCTAGTGTCAGAAACAACTAGAACATATGTCCGCGGCGGATGTTGGGGTCCCTGGACATCCGTCGACAAGTGGGCTACAAGTGGACCAGCCAACAAAATGACAAAAATATAGTGCAGATGAAAATCGTGCCATAATGGCCTGTTACTACAACTCAGAGCCAGAAAAAAGAGGCTATTTAAAGCGAATGTATGAATTATGGAAACAACAATATCCAGATTCAAATGTTAGTGAACAACGACTAGCAGATCAAAGGCGATTTATTATATGGAATAAAGTGTTTAGTGAAGTTGAACATGAGGAAATTCAGGCAAATTGCAAAACCCAAAAAACAATATCACAAGCGGAAATAACTGATATTCAAGAAACAACTAAAGACATTATAGTAGAACTCCCAGAAGAAGCTCTCGGGGAGGAAATAACATCACCACCACTAGAACCAGTTATCACTGAACCAACTGATGAACTAACTCAAAAACAAAAAGAATTGAAGGATAAGATCATGGAGCATTTTCTGCTTAATGAGGAAAGGCAACGTTTACCATCACTAAAAACTGTGCCTAAGAAAATTTTGGCCCCTATCATGAAAATGGTTAATGCAGTGTTTTCAACAATTGAACCGGGATCCATCTTGGAAACAAACCAGTTAATGTACAGCGCAGCTGTAATAGTCACTAATGAACTAGGCATTAAAATTAAAGTACCTAGTCACACAACAGAAAAAGCATCAAAGCCAAAGTGGAAAATCCGTTTAGAACAAAAAGTCAAAAAATTAAGGGCAGATGCTAGTAACTGAAAGAACATGCATGAGCAACGGCTTAAAAACAACAAAATCATAGATAGGCTAATCAGAAGATATAGATTGGATACAAGAAACATCAATGAAGCTGTAGAGATTGTAAAACAGCAGATAACAGCAACAGCTAGAAAAATTGAAAGATATGAGGCACGAATCATCCAATATTAACAAAATCAGCAATTTCGATCAGACCAACGACATTTTTATCAAAGTCTTAATGTGAATGGTGACACCAAAAGTGAAAAACCAGAAAAACAGGCCACAGTTGAATTCTGGAAAGAATTGTGGGAAAATGCAAAGGACTACAACAAGGAAGCAAAGTGGATACATGACTTTGAGAAAAGCATTGGCAACAAACACATGCAAGTATTAGAAATAACAACTGAGATGGTCAAAAATCGAGTTAAAAAGGTAAAGAATTGGACATCACCTGGAAAGGACCAATTAGATGGTTTCTGCCTCAAATATCTGACCAGTTTACATGCAATATTGGCCAGGCAACTGAATGAAATTTTACAAAAGGGCCAAATTGATGAATGGTTGACAACTGGAAAAACATACTTGATTCAGAAAGATGCAACTAAAGGAACAACACCTGAAAACTACAGACAAAACTACAGACATGCTTGCCAACAACCTTCAAATTACTCACAGGCATTATTGCAGATAACATGATGGATTATTTGGAAACAAACAACATCTTGCCAGTAGAGCAAAAAGGCAACAAAAGAAGGAGCAGGGGCACAAAAGATCAGCTTCTAATTGATAAAATGATATTAGAAAATTGTAAGAACAGAAAAATGAACTTGAATATGGTCTGGATTGATTACAAAAAGGCATTTGACTCACTGCCACATAGTTGGATGATAAAATGCTTAGAAACAACTGGCATTAGCAAAAATATTACATCCTTTACTGAAAAGGCGATGAAACAATGGAGAACTGAGTTGGCAGTAGGGAGGCAGGGCCAAGGCTGGGCCTGACGTAGAGATCTGGGCCTTAACTTCAATTCTAGTGTCTATGGAGATTCTCAATTATCCAGGTCATGGTTGTCCCAAATGTGTGTTCCAAAGGCAACTGGATTTAATTTTTTTCCTTGAAAACATTTCACTTCTCATCCAAGAAGCTTCTTCCGTTCTGACTGAAGGTTGCGGAATAGAAAGATTTATGGTGTTTGTAGTTATCTGGATGTTACATTTTCAAGGAGAAAAAAAAACCCCAAGAATGTTGGCTTTTTAAAAGCACCTTTGGCTCAAGTACCCCTCAAAAAAGGCTGCCTTAGGGAACAGCGCAATTTTCCATGCTGCTAGGGCTCCCCAGGAGCTTACCTGAGGGGAAAGGTGAGCACATTGTTTACCTTTAGGTGGTGTTTTCTCTCTTTGGAGAGGCCTCTGCGGCCTAACAGAACCTGCTCCAGGACTCACCAGGCCTTCATTCTCAAAGTGGCTTTGGCGAAGGCTCTGCAGCCTTCAAAACCACCCAAAAGCACACCCCGTTCAGAGACTCTCCATTCACCCTCCATTCTCACTTCCACAGCCTCTAAAACCCCTGCGACAAAGGGGCACGCTTGGAGGTTGCGAACTGGCGTGTCACCCAAAATGTCACGATGTGTCCCTTTTGACACGTGTGGGAAGCCCCCCTCCTAGAAGAATGAAATATTTTGGGAAGTATTAAAAAAAGGCAGAATATTTCATTTCCCTAAATGAGAAATAGAGAAATATGTTCTTAAAAGTGCTGGCTTCCTTGTTTTTTTCCCCATCTTGTTTAAAAAACACAATTAATCGTAGATCCTGCCTTCCTTGGGGTTTTAGTCCTGTCTTGAATGGATTACCAAACCTGCATTTTTGAAAAGGTGGCCTCCTCAGTTTCCGGGAGGTGGGTGGGAAGACTGAGTCTCCTTTCTGGATTTTAAGAGGACGTTTCTCTATTTCTCATTTAGGGAAGTATAATATTCTGCCTTTTTAATACTTCCCAAAATATTTCATTCTTCTAAGAGGGGGGCTTCCCCCATCAGAGGTTCACCATCACTGTGCTCGAGGGAGAGTAACTTTAAAACGATCTTGAGGAGAAATAGTTCCAAGCTCAGCATTCCCTCCATGGGTGGGCAAATACAGAGACACCCCAAAATTCCTTCCATGCATTTGAAACAACAGAAATATACATCAAACAGTCCAGTTTACTCACCATCGATTTGGGCCAAACCTGCCAAAAGGAGGAGAAGTCTTCTCAGTGCCATACCTACAAAAGGAGAAGAGATTAAGGATTTTTTTTCTCCCTGCACCGACACATCCTGCACCCCCAGATCCACTGGGGAAACAAAGCCCAGCTGTCACCATGCAGACATCATTAATGTAACTGGCATGAAATTTTAAAGGTGAAACGATGATAATTAGTTTGTGTGCATAGCAAAACCGCCTTGCAGCCTGACGCTCGGACACCCATGGAAGATCAGAGAAAATCAAAGTGGTCATTAAGAAATGGCACAAATTTGATAGCAGATCAATAATCAGTCAGTGATATTTAAAGCCACCCCAAAAATATTCTTTATTTTTTGAATATTTGGTTCAATATGATGACACTGGTATCAATAGGAGGGCAACACAAGGGGTGCTAGAAGTTTCTAGAAGGGAAAAGGGTTACATATAGTGTGTTATTAGGCGCCCCCTTGAGGGTGTTAGGCAAATCAACCCAGAGATTAAAAAGCCCGCCAAAAGTTAAGGTAGCTGGTGAGGTAAATTTAACCAGCCAATCAGAAATGCCGATGTAATATATGAATTGCATACAATGCCTGTTGTGAGGAGATTTGGTGCGCTTGCTTTAAGGCATTAGTTCTGAGCAGAAATAATTTTTTTGAAATGTTCCCGCCCATCTTTGCGTGATTATTTGGTATAATTCACACTATATGAAATACATGACCCAACTTTGGTCAGAGCCAATAAATATATGAAAATGCCTCAGTGTTGCAGCCTATAGTTAAGGGACTAGTCCTCGTGAGACTTTTGAGAGAATCTGAATCTGAATAAGTTTGGGTGAAGTAAGGGAAAGTAAACATATCTCTCAAATGGTCATTTTTAAAGTGACAGTATAAGCAATTATGATATTAGCAATAATTGTCGAGAGGGATCTTGGAGTCATAGCAGACAATCACTTAAATATGAGCACATAGTGTGCTGCAGTTGCCAAAAATGCCAACATGACTTCAGCAACAGTGGTCAACACCTGAAATTCTCTACCTGACTCCATTGTTACATTATCTAACCCCCACAGCTTCAACCTTAAACTGTCTAGTGTGGACCTCACCCCATTCCTAAGAGGTCAGAAAAAGGAGGCGTACATAAGCGCATCATTGCGCCTACCGTCCCTGTCCTACCGTCCTCATTTACTTGCACTCATTCCTTCTTCGTGCCCATGTTTATACTTATACCTGTTATCTAGTACATGTTCAACAAATTTAAAAAATAAAAAAGCCAACCCAGTCCAAGGCTGCATGAACAGAGAGATAGAAAATCTTTCAGAATGTGCACATTCTTTTGGGGAAAAAAAATATCTCAGATTATTGTCAGATTTCCAGGGAATTTATCTGCTACAGAGTTTTCCCCAGCTTGGTACCTGCAATCTATAATGGGATAGAAATCCCATCCATTAGGGGAATTTTGGAAGAGGTGCTCCCAGAAGAAGAGCCTGTATTACATAATCTTCAGGAGATAACAGGATGACAGAGTTGGAAGGGACCTTGGAGATCTTCTAGTCCAACCCCCTGCTCGAGCAGGAGACCCTACCCCCATGATGGCGAACCTATTGCCAATGTGCCACAGGTGGCATGCAGAATCCTCTGCAGGCACGCCAGCGGTCACCCCAGTCCAGCTCCACCATGCATAACTTTGGGTCTCTGGGGCGCATGCGCTGTGGGCACTCACATTGCATTTTTGGGCCTCGCGTGGCCCCCTGTGCCCCATTCTGGCCCTGGAAGGACTCCTGCACCAACCTGGAAGCCAAAAATGGGCAAGGGAGCACAGGGGGTCATGCGGGGGTGGTGGAGCATGGGGGGAAGGTCACACTGCATTAACAAAAAGGTTAGCCAGCCCTGCCCTATACCATTCCAGACAAGCGGCTGTCCAGTCTTTTCTTAAAACCATTAAAGCCCCCACAACTTCTGAAGGCAAGCAATCCCACGGATTAATTTTTTCTAACCGTCAGGAAATTCCATCCTTCCGAAGTCAGTAAAACGAGGACCCAAATTGTTGGGGGCAATAGGCTGACTCTATAAATTGCTTAGAGGGGGCTGTAAAGCACTGCAAAGCGGTATATAAGTCCGAGCGCTATTGCTATTTAGGCAATACCTACAAGGACTCCACCTTCCCATATTTATTTCGCAAAACGTTAGAGTACCCCACTTACCTGTGGATGATAGCCTCTATCCCAGTACCACCTTTGCAGGCTTACAGGCGTGGCATGGTGTGGGGGGCATGGTATGGCTCAGTGGGCATGGTTCAGTGGGTGTGTCTCAGTGGACATGGCAGCAGAAGGATATTGTAAAATCCCCATTTCCTCCCGATCAACTGGGACTCGGGAGGAAGAGAATAGATGGGGTTTGGCCAGTCAGAGGTGGTATTTACCAGTTCTCCGAACTACTCAAAATTTCCGCTACCAGTTCTGCAGAACTGATCAGAACCTGCTGAATACCACCTCTAAAAAACACCCAAGATGGACAGATAATATTATTTCTTATGGTACCTGGTGTGTAAATTTCCATTCAAAACTCTTTTTGGATTGCCTTAATCTTTAAATTTTAAAATTTTAAAAATCCACGTCATATGAATTATTCAATTAGCATTCTGGAACATATTTATTTTATTTGTCTTTTTTTTAAAAAAAAATCTAAATGCAATTCCTTCACATCGCAGCTGGATTCCAAACACAGTGTCTATTTGCAGTTTTCATAATTTGAGTTGCAGTTTGCATGACAACCTGCAATTTGTTTGTATTGTATTTTTATTGTATTTTATTATTTGTATGCCGCCCTTCTCCGGGAGGACTCAGAGCAGCGAACAATTCAAGGGGGAAAAAAGGGGGAACATAAAAAGACAAAATACAAATAATAAAAGTAGACAACAGTCGCACAACCATACATGTCGAGAGGGGAAGGAACTCATCACCCCCAGGCCTCCTGGCAAAGCCAGGTTTTGACGGCTTTTCGGAAGGCCTGGAGAGAGGTGAGGGTCCGAATCCCTGCGGGGAGTTCATTCCAGAGGGCCGGAGCTGCCACAGAGAAGGCCCTCCCCCAGGTAATAGCCAGGTGGCATTGGCTGGTAGATGGCACCCGGAGGAGGCCAACCCTGTGAGATCTAATGGGTCTGTGGGAGGTAATTGGCAGCAGGCGGTCTCTCAAGTCCCCAGATCCAATACCATGAAGGGCTTTATAAGGTATGACTAGCACCTTGAAGCGCATCCGGAGACTGATCGGTAACCAGTGCAGCTCGCGGAGGATAGGTGTAACGTGGGTGTACCGAGGTGCACCCACAATCGCTCGCGCAGCTGCGTTCTGGACGAGTTGAAGTCTCCGAATACTCTTCAAGGGCTGCCCCATGTAGAGCGCATTGCAGTAGTCCAGTCTTGAGGTCACGAGGACGTGAGTGACTGTTGTGAGCGCCTCCCGGTCCAGGTAGGGATGCAACTAGTGTACCAGGCGAACCTGGGCAAATGCCCCCCTGGTCACAGCCGACAAATGGTGTTCTAAAGTCAGCTGTGGATCCAGGAGGACCCCAGCCCTGTCTGAGGGGCGTAGATTTTCACCCCCCAGCCTGAGTGACGGAATATTGACCAAGTTTTTGGGAGGGAAACACAACAGCCACTCGGTCTTGTCTGGATTGAGTACAAGCTTGTTAACCCCCATCCAGACCCTAACAGCCTCCAGGCACTGGCACATCATGTCAACCGCTTCACTGAGTTGGCACGGGGCGGACAGATACAACTGTGTATCGTCCGCATATTGATGGTGTTTTATCCCGTGCCGTCGAATGATCTCACCCAGTGGCTTCATGTAGATATTAAATAGCAGGGGGGACAGGACCGAACCCTGAGGAACCCCGTATTTCAGGGGCCTAGGGGTCGACCTCTCCTCCCCAACTAACACCGACTGCGACCTGTCCGAGAGGTAGGAGGAGAACCACTGAAAAACGGTGGCTCCCACCCCCACCTCTCGCAACCGTCGCAGAAGGATACCATGGTCGATGGTATCGAAGGCCGCTGAGAGGTCAAGGAGCACTAGGATAGAGGAATTACCGCCATCCCTGGCTCTCCAGAGATCATCGGTCAGTGCGACCAAAGCGGTTTCCATGCTGTGGCCAGGCCTGAAACCAGACTGAAAGGAGTCTAGATAATCGGCTTCATCCAAGGACCGCCGGAGTTGCGAGGCCACCACTTTCTCAACAACCTTCCCAATGAAGGGGAGGTTGGAGACTGGACGGTAGTTGTTCAAACTGGCTGGGTCCAGTGATGGCTTCTTCAGGAGGGGTCTCACCTCCGCTACCTTCAATGCCGGTGGAAAGAAACCCTCCCAAAGAGAGGCATTCACCATCGCCTGGATCCAGCCCCGCGTCACCTCCCTGCTGTTCGCGACCAGCCAGGAGGGGCACGGGTCCAGTACACATGTGGAGGCACTCACCGCTCCCATGGCTTACCGCTCCCATGGTTTGAAGCAGCTTCAAGCACACTTACTTGGAAGAAAGTTTTTCTGAAAAAAGTGGAATCTTACACTTTTGGAAACACATTGCTATGTTCTGGTGGCGTAGAGGTGGCGCTCTCATCTCACAATCAGGAGGCTCTGAGCTCAATCCCAGAAAGCAGCAGATGTTTCTCTCTCTGGATGAGGAAATACCGGCTGTGACCTCTGCATAGGCATCAGGAAGGGCCTCCAGCTAATAAATGCTCAACTCCATTTAGTCGCCCCAATTGCACCCCGATGCAAGGGATTACCGCAGGGGTGTCAAACTCAATTTCATTGAGGGCTACATCAGGGCTGTGGTTGACCTCAGGGACTGGGTGGGTGTGGCCAGCTTGACACCACTCCCTAAACTGCTGGCATGTTTCCTTTTCACACTGGATAGACCGGGCTGAAGCCATGCTGGCTCGATGTTTCCTCTTTGCACTGAATAGACCAGGCTGAAGCAACACGGGTAGACCAGGCTAAAGTGATGCAGGCCGGCTCCTTACATTTTCCAGGATGGGGCCACAGCAGGGGTGGGTTCCTGCCAGCTCTAACCTGCTCTATAGAAGAGGTTCCACAAATCGACAGTGCTGTTTAGAACCGATTCCAGCTCCCTCCCCCCATCCGCCCACACATCATCAAGATGAAGAGCGAGAGGAGGAATTCTGGGAGTTGAAGTCCACAGGTATTAAAGCTGTCAAGTTTGAACACCCCTGGGGTTTTTTCCTAAAGGATTAGGGGTGCAAGGATCTTGTAACTTGACAGCTTTAAGACTTGCGTGCTTCAAATGCCAAAGTTTCTGAGCCAACATTTTGGTTGCTAAGCAAGAGCATTGTTAAGTGAGTTTCACCACATTTTACAAGTTGGCCACGCCCACCCAGTTACATGGCTGGCAAGCCACTCCCACCTGGTCATATGGCCGGAAAGCTACTCCCACAAAGTAGGCCACACCTACAGAAGAGGTTCTAAAAAAATTTGAAAAACACCACTGGGCCACAGGCTGGATCTGACCACATCTCAGGCCCATGGGCCTTCTGTTTGACACCCAGGGTTGTTAAAAGGAATAAAAAGGTTGCTAAGGTCTGCTTGAGTCTTATCTTCCAAAGACCAGAGAAGTTGAGTTTGACATACTCCTTAATGGAAAACTATTTTAGGAAAAATTGAGCCATTTGGGTTTCTTACAGTCTAACACATAGTTTTCAACTAAGCATTTATCTTATAACATAATTTAGGATGGGAGTATTTCCAGAGCAGTTTCAGAGCCTTTATCATTTTTCTCTACTTTTAGCCCTTAGGCCATTTTCTGCTCCAAGTATTTCCAGAATCTTTTTTCTTTTTATTTAGCCTTTCTCAGAACTTTACATTAAAATGTTTGCCGATCCATCCTATTAATATTTGTTGCCCGCTTTCCCTGGGGATTAAATAGGAAGGGATTTTCACCGTCATGGCTCTTTAATCTGCTATTGACTGAAACTGTGTACAGCAAAGGAATTCAGTTCTCATGAAGCTCCTCTGAATTCAACCATAACACGTCACAAATACTGTTTTGATAACTTCCTGAATTGGATGCCTTTGGTTATACACCACTTTATAAATCTGAGCTGCAAAATTGCTAATAAAAGTATTGATGATAAAGAAAATAATAACACTTTGTCAACTTGCAATGATGATGGGTTCTATTTCAGACCAGCTGGCCACATCTTCTTACATTGCATTGTGTTTCAAAGATAAGGCAGTCAGTTATATCCCTGGGTGTTGCAAAAAGCATAGAAAGCCCACAGTAGGATTACCCTATTTTTTGGAGTATAAGACGCATCTTTCCCCCCACCCCCACCCCAATATACTCCGGAGCATCTTATACTCCGGAAAATACAGTAGTTCAGAGAAGTATCCAGCAGACTCATTCATTCATTCATTTGTCCATCCATCCATCCATCCATCCATCCATCCATCCATCCATCCATCTATCCATCCATCTCTTCTTTTAAAGAGCTCAAGATGACTCAAAAGAAACCATCTTTATTTTATCCCTTCAACATTAACCTGGTGAAAAAGATTAAGCTGAAAGAAAGTAACGGGCCCCATATCACCAGTGTGTGTTTTATGATCAATGGGTTTTTGAACTCTAAGGATTTCACTTTACCATGATTCAATAGTCTAACCATGATACCACATAGAAGCACACTTGCCTCAATAAAACTGAAGGTGTTGGAGAGCAATGGTGATGCAGTAGTTAGAATAAGTATTGTAGGCTAACTCTGCCCACAGCCAGAAGTTCGATCTTGATGGGCTTAAGGTTGACTCAGCTTTCCATCCTTCCAAGATCGGTCAAAAAGGGACTCAGATAGTTGCGGGCAATATACTGATTCTGTAAGTGGCGTGGAGAAATTGTAAAACAGTATGAAGTGCTATTGCTACCGTGAAGTCTAACAGACAATGGGAATAACACAGGCTGCATTCACACATGACATTGTCCCCAAATGTTACCACATATTTAGTACCAGCTAATTTAAGCTTTCTGAATGGGCATGTGTGAAACACACATGTCATTCATAAGTCATTTGTGGATTATTATCCCTTCCTTCCTTCCTTCCTTCCTTCCTTCCTTCCCTCCCTCCCTCCCTCCCTCCCTCCCTCCTTCCTATCAATCCATTCATTATTTACATACTGCTGTAAACCGTATAGACTCTTGATAGTACCATGGGTTACATACAAACATAACCAATCCCCTAGTCCAGCAATCTGTTCTCACCATGACCAACCAATGGCATATAAAAGCCAACACATCTCCTAGTAGATGGCCTTCAGAAACAGACACACCTCCATTAAGGCTAAGAGCCATGGATCTCCATGAATCCCATAAACTGGTTGAATCCCTGTTTGAAGCCAGCCAAGCTGGTAGCTTGCACAACATTCATTCATTCATTCATTCTTCATTCATTCATTCTTCATTCATTCATTCATTTAATTTTTTATCCACCCATCTCCCCTACAAGAGGTCTCTGGGTCATATACAAGGTGATTCTCCTAAAAGGTGACTCTGGAGCTTTCATAGGAGTTAATTCCAAAGTTGAATTGCACATCATGGATCAGGAGCTGCCACAAAGAAGGGGGAGTCAAGCTATTCTCCAAAGCATCTGAAGGTAGAACAAGAAGCAATGGGTGGAAGCTAATCAAGCAACTTAGAACTAAGGAAGAATTTCCTGACAGTTTGAACAATTAATCAGTGGAACAACTTGCCTCCAGAAGTTGTGAATGCTCCAACACTGGAGGTTTTCAAGAAGATGTTGGATAACCATTTGTCTGAAGTGGTGTAGGGTTTCCTGCCTAAGTAGGGGATTGGGCTAGAAGACCTCTAAGGTCCCTTCCAACTCTATTATTCTATATTTTCTATATTTTCTATGTCATGTAAAAAAAACACCCTTTTGTCTATCCAGATATTTTGAGGATTCAGTTTTATATTATAGGCTGAGCTCTGGTTCTACTATTTTGGGAAGGGGAAATAACTTCCCCTTCTCCTTTTATACACACCATGCATCATGTTCTACCCCTCAATCATGTTCCCTCTCCTTCACCTCCTTTCTAAACTAAATAGGCCCAAATATTGCAGCCTTTCCTCATTCAAAAACTGTTCCAGCCCCTTCAAGATCTTAGTTTACATTCTGTGTCATTTTGCATTCCGCAGTTTACAAATCTTAGCACAGTCAATTTATAGAGAACCATTTTCCGATTAGAGATCTCAACTCTCCTTCAATTTGAATTATGTACAAAAAAATCAGATAAATATTTATAAGAATGGATGATACCAAGTCTCAAGCAGCCTCACCTCTAACATAGGCGTTTTTCACATTCAAATGCCATAGATGTGGGGAAAGAGAGCAGTTAAAAATCAGACTTAACACATGTTGAAATTTAATCCTTCCATCTCAGTTTGCATCAGGAGAAATCCAGCATCGATCTACTGATTCAGAAAGAACCAACGTGGGTTTGTGATGTCATGAAATATTTGCCACAATAGTCATTGTTGCTCCTTGATTCAATGCTGAACAGTGCCTGATGAGAATCTAAATAATATTCTCAAATAGTAAATTCTATGAAGACAATTTCTTAGTAAAGCAATGATACAAATATTTCCTGTCCTATCATCTCCCAATGCCTCATTAAACTATGACAAATTACACTTAGCCATGATTTATGGCTGTTTCCTTGATTACCAGTAGAAAGCTATCATAGATAGCGCAGAATCAGGCAGAGATGTTAACAGAGCAAGTGTGTCCTTTCAGTTGTCCTAGAGCAGGGGTGTCAAACTCGATTTTATTGAGGGCCGCATCAGGGTTGTGTTTGACCTTGGGGAGGCAGTGTGGGCATGGCCAGCTCAACTCATATTAGGGGTGCCTGTGGTGGCCCGAGCACTCTGCCAGAGAAAATATGATCCTGAGCTCTGTTTTCAGCTGCGACGGCCTCCTGCAATCCTCTGCCAGTGAAAATGGAGCTCGGAAGGGCAGCCTACGGCCCTTCTGAGCTCCATTTTCTCTGGCAGAGGCACTGAGGGCTGGTCCTTCACTGTTTCTAGGGTGGCCCCACGGGCCAGATCTAAGCACCCCATGGGCCGGATGCAGCCCCTGGGCCTTGAGTTTGACACCCCTGTCCTAGAGAACCCCACCTGGGCCACTTGAATTGTTGCAGCAGATTGAGGTTTGCAATCTACTTATGAAAGACCAGGACTCGAGACCATGAAGGTGCGAGAGAAACAGGTTTATTGATGCATCGAGTTCAGCGTGCTAACGCACCAAAATCTGAACAAAATCAAATGACCAAAATCATTTGAGATGGGTTTCCTGACAAATTTTGGCCACTTATCCTTTATGGTGTGATTAGCCCTCTCGAATTTCCCAGTGGAACTGGGGAGAAAAGCACAGTGCAATTTCCATGTGATCCCCAACATTTGAGCAATTTTCTGAGTGGCCTTGTGCATGAACTTGGGCCCATTATCTGAGGAAATGCGTGAAGGCAACCATAGCGAGGGATGATTAAATTTAACAGTGTCCGGGTTACCTCAAAAGCCTTCTGGGGCACTAGCTAGGATTGGTGGTCTCTGCTTGGGACATTTGGGGTGCGTAACCCGAACAGTCATAAGCATACACAGTTTGTCCTTGCATTTTTTAGCCAAGCTGTCTCCTCAACAAATTGTACCACACGTCAATATACGGGACCTGATCCAGATGTCCTAAATCGGGATCAAACACTAACCTATGGACATTTAACATATGGGCATCCGGCCATTTGAGATGGGTTTAGTGACAAATTTTGGCCAACTTATCTTTTATGGTGTGATCCGCCCTCCCGACCCTCCCACCTGAACTGGGCCTTGACGTCGGTTTTTAGCAGCACATACCTGACATTGAGAGCAAACAGCGGCTGCTAGACTAGACAAATTGTTAATATAGACCTCCCTGAGCCAAGGCTTTTTCCAAAGCCGTCTTCCCTAAGTGCAAATGCTTATGCAGGGAGGAGACAGCATCCCATGCCAACTGTTGGGGAATAAACACCTTTTTGTCTGGCAGAACCCACCACCCATGTAGTAGTTCCACCCCTATTGCTTCAGCTTGTTGGATTTCTGAGTGACTATACGATGGGGACTGTTCTTCCTGGGCCGGGGTCCACAGAGTGAGGCAGGTGGCCTGTAAAGAAGGGTGATCCAAGGCTGCTGCTCTGGCAACTCGATCAGCTTTGTTGTTTCCTTTTTTCAGCTGTTGAGACCCCTTTCTGATGACCTCGTACATGCATAATGGCAACCTGCTTGGGGCCCATACACTATCCAGCAGACGCATAATTTGGGGGCCATATCTGATGTCCTTTCCTCCAGCTGTGATGAGGCCTCTTTCCTTATATAAAGCTCCATGGACTTGGACGGTTAGGAAGGCATATTTGGAGTCTGTGTAAATGTTGACTCGTAGATCTCATGCCAATTCTAGAGCCCTTGAGAGGGCATATAGTTCTGCCAATTGGGCACTGGTTCCTGGTAGTAGGGGCATGGCTTCCCACACATCATCAAGGGTGACTACAGCATAAGCTGCCTTTCACCTGCCCTCATGTAGAAAGCTGGTGCCATCTGTAAAAAGGGTTGCATCTGGTTGGAGAGGGGTTCATCCTTCAAATCTGGGTGGCTGGCATAGGTCTTTTCAATTGTTTGTAAGCAATCATGGGTTGTTTCAGAATCTGGTTCAGGCAATAAGGTTGCTGGATTCAAAGCATATGACTGGACAAGCTTGATGAGGGGGTTATGCCCCTGGTATTTGAGCATTCATGGATTGGTAAGCCACAGATGTCCTTTCTGGACAGCTCTAAGAACATGGGGGGTGTAGATGTCTAATTGTTGTCCAAAGGTGAGCTTATTGGCTTCCTGAGTAAGTAGGGCAGTTCCTGCCACAGCATTGAGACAGGTTGGCCACCCTTTGGCCACCTGATCCAGCTGTTTGGACAAATATGCAACCGGGCGATACCATGTTCCTAACTTTTGGGTCAGTACCCCAAGGCCATATTCTGCTTAATGTCCACAGCCAACTGGAAAGGGCTGTCAAAGTCAGGAAACTAGGAGCCTGAGTCACAGCATGCTTCAATTCCAAAAAGCTATTCTGTTCCTCTTTCTCCCACCTCAAGGGTTCCTTTTCATTCCCCTTGGTAGCTTCATAGAGTGGCTTTGCTAACAATGCGAAGTTGAGAATCCAAATGCGGCAACACCCAGCTGCTCCCAAAAAGCCCCTTAATTCCTTCCTATTTTGTGGGGCTGGCAATTGGCAAATGGCCAATTTCATGGCCCAAAGTCCTCTGTCCCTGCTGGATGTTGGAACCCAAATATCTAACTTCCAACTGGACTAACTGAGCCTTGGTCCGAGAGGCCTTGTAGCCTTTCTCCTGTAGGAGGAGCAGTAGGGCTGCTGCATTGGCATGACAGGCTTCCTCTATCTGGCCTGTGACCAACAAGTCAGCTACATCTTGCAAAACCACATCGGGTGGGGCAATGTCTAAAAGTTCCAAATCCATGGCTAATGCAGCTCCAAATAAGGTGGGGGAGCTTTTAAAGCCTTGAGGCAAGCGTGTCCAAGCATATTGTTGCTTCCTGCCTGTGACTGGGCATTCGAAGGCAAACAAGTGATGACTTTTCTGATGGATGGGGATTGCAAAGAAAGCATACTTTGAATCAATGACTGAAAACCATTTTGCCTCTGCATGCCATTGAAGGGCCTCCTGTGAGATTCACGTCTCCTGGGGCGGCTTGGTAGGGGAGGGGGATCCCTTGGCATCCTAGGGCGGTCATCTTCCCTTTCCTCAAGGGGTGGAGCCCAGTCCCGATGGGGGCACCCCCCTTTCCAGTGTCCATGTTCATAACAGATGGCACATTGGTTCCGTCCCAAGGGTGGGGCCCTGTCCCTCTCCCTAGTTCCTCTTCTCCCTCCTGGCATGGTCATAATTGCTGCCGCTAGCACTTCTGCTTTTTTTCTGCATCTTTTGATCCTTCTTCCTTTCCTCCAACAGATCCCTATTGACAAAGGTTTTTCTAGCCACTTCCATAAGTTCGCTGAGGGCCTTCCCTAGTGCCCCTTCCAGTTTCTGCAGCTTGTGTCTGATGTCAGGGGCTGACTGAGAAATAAAGGCCATAGCCAGCATCCGAGCCTTTTCAGGAAGGGTGGGGTCGATAGGAGTATACATTTGGTAGGCTTCTATCCATCGAGCATAAAAAGCCTTGGGGCTTTCGGTAGCACCTTGAGTGATGAGGCTGGGTTTAGACATATTGGTGGCTGGTTTTCCTCCCAGCCGAACAGCCCTTACAATTAACTGTTGATAATTGCATAGCAGAGTCAGCTGGAGGGGGTCATAGGGGCTCCATCTGGGGTCCCTTGAAGGGAAGCGTTGCTCAGTAAAGTCAGCCAGAGTGGTGTGGGCAGGGACATCAGGTTTTAGAATGTTAGACACTGCAATTCTAATCTTCTCCCTCTCTACAGCATTAAACAGGGTAGCCATTAGCTGTTGGAGATCTAGCCAAGTAGGGTGGTGGGTGTCCACAATAGTTTTAACCAGATCAACCACCTCGTTTGGCTTGGCACTATAAGGTCCATAGTGAAGTTTCCAATTGAGCAGATCAGAGGTGGTAAAAGGGATATATTGAAACAGTGAGGCTGTGGAGATTTGGCATGGATCGCTTGGATCCACTAAAAACTGATCCACTCTCCGAAGTGGGGCTGTCAAAATAGGAGCAGTTTTGTCTCTGGTTCTAGCTGCCACCGGCTGGTCCTCACTTGGTTCTGGCTTTCCTCCCACAGCTCCCAGCAACTGCTCTATCTCCTCTTCTTTCTTCTCCCAAAATTCTGGCCCCCGTGTTTCTGGTGAGCTCAGAGGGTCCACATCCCCTGTCCTTCTGACAGGACTTTCTTCTGACATCATAGAGGTCACAACGTCCAGCCCTCGCTCTATCCACTCCACAGACGATCGGCTTGTTGATGCCCTCAAGTCTCCTTAGCTACTAGGTGTGGCTCCCCTTAGGTATGGTCGTGGTGAGGGTCATGGTGCTGATCCTCTTCCTCTTACTGCCACCCCTGGTGGGGTCATGTAGGGCGGTGGTTGGGGCAACTCTTCTGGGGCACTAGCTAGGATTGGTGGTCTCTGCTTGGGACATTTGGGGCGCTTAACCCGAACAGCCATAAGCATACGCTGTTTGTCTTTGCATCTTTCTAGCCAAGCTGTCTCCTCAACAAATTGTACCACATGTCAATACACGGGGCCTGATCCGGATGTCCTACATTGGGATCAAACACTAACCTATGGACATTTAAAGCTATGGTGGGATCAAAAGTGCCTTTGTCAGGCCACCCAAAACCAAAAGTGGGCCATTCAGATTCACAAAATTTTTTAAGCTCATGCCTGCTCCACTCACTGCCATAATCCTGGGTCATATACCCTTCTTTAAAATGTTTTAACATACATTGCAAGGGGGTCAGGGGAACACTGCTGCCACCACCCATGGTCCTCCCAGGGCACCAGACAACAAAGATTTAGCAGTCACCCCACACAGGCTCTGACCCAGGGTACCGGATCGACACGGCCACCGTAGGGAAATGCAGTAGCCCCCCTCAATCACACAAACACACATACTCTAAACAATCCTCCCAAAACCTTCCACCTAGCAAGGGAGATCGGGCCTCGCCTCCGGCTCAACAAGGAGTCCGGGGCTAATGGGGTCCCCACAGTACTTGCCTCCTGTACTTGGCTTCCCTCCTGCGATGCTGGCCAGCCTTCAGATTCCTGGTCTCTGGTCCTTGTCTGGTGGTTCTTGGAATCGCCAACCGCTGCTGCCGGAGCCCTCTGTCACTGGGAAGTCCCTCAAATCAAGGGTCCGTTGACGCCAGGGAGGTTCCCCCTGACAGGATGAGCCCCGACACCGGGGTGGATGTTCCAGAGGGCCCCAAGACCCCTCAACTCCTGGCTGGCTCGCCAAAAATGTTGCAGCAGATTGAGGTTTGCAATCTACTTACAAAAGACCAGGACTCGAGACCACGAAAGTGCGAGAGAAACAGGTTTATTGATGCATCGAGTTCAGCGTGCTAACACACCAAAATCTGAACTGCCTGGGCTCTGCCCAGGATGCTACTTTTATGCCGTGTTCCACACTGTGCATTCTCAAGGCGTTTCCATACACGAGACAAACATGACATTTCGAAAAGGAGAAGTTCACTTTGGAATGTTACAAACAGAGAAGTACATAAATTTATAATATTCAGCATATTAGGATTTATAGTATTCGGCATATTAGGATCTCCTAACCTGGCCAGCCACTGGTGGATTTACCTGTGCACCCCCTTCTGCATCAGAATATGTGTGGACTTCAACTCCCAGAATTCCCAAAACTCCTATGCTGGCTGGGGAAATAAATGAAGGGAGAGTAGTATAGATCTATTTCAAGCTAATTAGCTGTCATCAGCTAGCCATACCCTTACTGGGATTTGAACTTGGGCTGTTTTTACATGTTAGGCAGTTATATTAACCTCTAAGCCACAAGCTCTCCTTCCTTATCAGCTGAGCCAGGGAAATGATTAAGTGTTTTTTTTTTTTTTTTTGTCAAAGCACCTGGTAAGCCCAAATATGGGAGGGAGCGTAGTGCTTCCCTTTTGCCTTTCAGTCCCACTCCAGGAGTCTTCCTGATGACAGCTAAATAGCTTGAAATAGATCTATGCTAGTCTCATTTATTTATCAGCAAAAATGATACACACACACACACACACACACACACACACACACAAACATGCTGCTCTTGTATTCTTGTTGTATTCGGGTCTTTTCCCATGTAAGAAACACACACACACATATACATGTTTGTAAAAATTGAATGTTCCTAAAGTATTTGAAATTGCAACAGTGTGCAAAGGAAACTTTCCCCCCTAATATGTACTTCTGGGTGCACTTTTTTTTAAAGATGAAAACTGCCTTGCAAATCTTAAAAAAAAAAAAAGAGCATTCAGTGTATAATTGTTTTCCAGTTCATATAGTCCTATTCTTTCCCCCATGAAACCAATGCAATAAAACCCACTGAGATATCCAAATTATTCAAATCAGGACAGAAATTTCCTTATGCTTCCTGTTTTCTGGTTTCAGCTTAACAGACCATGCCATCAGAGTAGAACTCCATGCTTGCATGTATATGAGCTTTAACTGCTATGATTATAGTAGGCTGGTTAGTTATTTCTCTGCTGAATTTTCTCCGTCAACCTTATCCTTAGGCAAGTAAGGGAGAGCACATCTGTAATTTGAATTAATTCTTTTTGGTCATCCCCTCATTTCTATAAGCCATCCACCACTCTGTTTCCAAGGGTAGGAAATAACTACTGTCAAACACTCTGCAGAGATCTCAGAAATTGAAATTACAGGCCCCTGGAAAATACTGCTACTAATAAAGCTGCAGAATGGATGAAAAGCTAACAGAACTTTATCGGCTAAATCCGAAAGGGAAAACCAGAACTGCAGATAATTAACAGATGCTCGCGAGGGGTCTGGGATTATTCGTCTCTTACCCTTGGCTGTGCCTCCTTCTCTGGCAGCACTCCTCCTTGGGCAAAATCTCCCGACTTTTCTCCTTGGCTGACATGCCCCACCCATTCACCCTGGTCAACGGGTCACCACCCCTCTGTCCCACACGCTTCGGCACAGCCCATTAGCCAAAGGGGTTTTTTTTCCTGGTTTTTTCGCCACCTGGGACAGTTAGCTGCCAACCAATCAGCTGCTGGCAGAAGGGCTGCAGCCAAATGGCTGTTAGGAGAAAGAACTGGAGGGGTTGGAAACACCCCATGTACCTCCAACCCCTCCAGATCCACAGAGAGCCCCTCGGTAGTCTGTAATTTGTAATCTGCACTGTAGCAAACGGGAAGCATGGTTAGATTTATTGAGAGTAGTTGTATTTGTACATCATTAATTTCATTTTAAAAATGTACTTTGAGCTGATTTATTAGACTGGCAGCCACATTTTTGGGGATGGGACCACTTATATGTGAGCCAGAAGCTGAATATTGCATTTCAATACCCCCTGTCTGATACTCGGGGGTGGGGGGAGAGGCAGAGATGGTGGGTTATGGATGCTCTCAATGAAATGCCTTTCTAGCCAGACAAAGCTCAAATCTCCTTCAAGTTGAGTTTGACTTCTGGGGTTCCACCACAAAACTGCGGTAGAATAAGGCGCGCTCGACGAAAGCGCGTACGTGACGTCATCACAGCGTGACGAAAACAGCATGCTGTGAGTGGTAAACTTAAAATTAACGCGTAAATCTAAACCTAACCCCCCCAAACCTAACCCTAAACCTAACCCTAAGCCTAACCCTTAACTTAACCCTAAACCTAACCCTAAACCTAACCCTTAACCTAACGCTAAACCTAACGATAACCCTTAACCTAACCCTAAACCTAACCCTAATGCTTAATGTAACCCTAACCCTAACCCTAACCCTTAACCAAACCCTAACCCTTACCCTAAACCTAACCCTTACCTTTATGTGAATCGGCTTGCTTTAATTTTATTTAAATTTTAATTTAATTTATTTTTAATTTTATTTGTCGCGCTGCTGATGACGTCAGGTACGCGCTTTAATCGGGCACGCTTTAGTGGACCGCGGTTTTGACGGGTCACAGACTTCTGGTGTCTTAATGGACAGTCCATATGTTCCCTTGAACATATGAAAAATTTCATGACATTTAAACAATGACAGCAATCCTTATTCATATATTGTTTTAAATATGATACCTCAGTAAAAAGATTAGTTTCAGAAATATCACTATTTGGGAAATTTTGATTAATATGATTGAATGATTTTTGCACATCATGCCAATCAAGTTCTTTTTTTAATGCAACCCAATTAAAATGTTCAATATCATTATAATGTACCGTCCACTCTTCTAAATAATCTACGCAGTTACTATAGAACTTTTTAACATGATTCATGGTGTCTGCACGATTTATTGCACCTTGTTCTTCTAGCTGCCTTATACTATTACGGATAGTTATGGGAATAAAAATATTTTCTAACCGCTCTTGACACTGAAATATTAAATTATTAAGTTCATTTGCTACTTTGATTACCGAAATTTGGTCACCTTCAATAAGTTTTATACTATTTTGAAAAACAGCTGCTTGATTGTGTACAAACTCTAGCCAAATTTTTGAAGATTCTTTTTCAAAAAACGCTTCTAAAATTCTAGGACATTTATCCTGTGATAGAAAGTAGGACTTCAAAGGATCGTATATTTGCAAAATTCTTTTTACAGCTGGCAAAAGAGCTAACCAGCGCGTTTTACTGTATCCAAGTATTTTGCGATATTCGACTTCTGCATTTTCACAAAATTCTTTAAGCATTTCAACACGCACAGTGTATATATAGAAATAAGAATATATTTTAACAATAATATTTTCCACATCTATGGGCAACAAGTCAGCAGCTGTTTGAATGGCGTTATGTATTATGTGCGCTGCACAACCAACACCAATAATGTTTTGATTAAGCTTTTTGTTTAATTTATGAAAAATATTATTTGTACCTCTTCTCGCTTTTCTTCCAAAATTTCCATTCATATTGTCTCCACAATATGCAATTATTTTGTGTTTTAAATTGTTTTGTTCCAAAATATTAACAATGTAACTGAAAATTATTTCAGAAGTTTCGCCAGGCAAAGAAACAAAATCTAAAATTCTAATTTGCATTCCCGTTCCTGAATCAAAAAAATCTAATAAGGGTTGGAAATAATTTGATATCCTTATGATTAGATGCATCAGAATATATGGATACAAAATTAATTTTCTCTAGATTTTTTTTTAATTCTGAAAATGCATATGGGGAAAGCACATTACGCACAATTGCCTCGGATTTTGTTCTAGCACAGGTAATTTTTTTGTTGGATAACTTTTTGACAACTTGTGATGTATAGTCCATAGATCTGAAGGAATGATTGTGATTAATAGCATGAAAAGACATAAGTCCTTCTGCTAATGCTAATTTCTTTTCTTTGTCTGAATACGTTGGTTTACGAAAATATTCCTGCATTCTGGAGGAAGATGCAGCAGCATCTACATATCTTTTATGTTTCTGCGTCTCCAAGTGCTTTGTAATATCATGCCTCCCATCGTGCGAAATAGAAAATTCACCATTACATTTCTCACATCTTACTATGTGATCGCTTTTGGTTTTTTTAAGAAAAGGAAATTCACTTCTTAGATCATCGTTGAATTTGCATCCTCTTTTCTTACTCATTATGTTAATAATCTTAAAAAAATTAAAATTATATGATTTTACACGATATAAAATTCAACGAGGGTGAAACACACCAAATCTGGCAAAGCTGCCTTGCACCAACCTGGCCTGCCCATAGAATAGCAGCCACTTTGAGACACATAAACCTGGTCTGAACATATTGCATCACAAGAAATCATTTGCAAAAAGGAACATTTCTTGTAGTAAATATATTTTATAAACAATTTAAAAATAAAAATCCCCCCAAAATAATAAAAAGGTATTCTATAAATAAAAGAAATCCTTAAAAACCATTGTTAAGTATTACACCAGCAATAATTTATACTGTCACCATTTCAAACTATTCCACACAGAATAAATTGAAGTAAAATCATTTTAAAAAATTCTATACTCAATACTTTGAAATGGACTCAGGAGTCATGATTGACACTGAGTGAATTTGCACTTTTAATAATCAGGAAGATACAATGCATTGAAAAAAGCGACTGATGACCATTTTTCACACTTAGCGACCATCAGAAATACGAATCTGTTGCCAAATATCAACATTTTGATCGCGTGACCATGAGGATGTCACAACGGTCGCTAAGTGTGAAAATATATATATTTCCCACGGAGAAAAATCTAAGTGGTCACTAGAAGTCAAACCTGACTTGATGGCATGTAATAAATCAATCTGATTTATATCATATGGTTGTTTCACCAGCTGGAGATGGCACTGGCTGCTCCCCTGTTTGACCCCAAAGAGCAAATTGTGTGAAGTGGGTTGGGGGAAAGAGAGAGTGACTGGTTGCAAATCCTTGTCTAGCATTGGTCTATGGTCGGCCAGAATATTTGATGAGTCTAACAGTTCATCTTTGGGGCAACAGCATAATAGATAAAATAAACAGGTAATCCTGACTGTTTTGATTTTTGAGAATTAAGATGTACTACTAACTGTATGTGCAGCAGTGACAAGAAATATCGTAAAATGGGACCAAACTCATTTTCATCTGTCTCACTTAGCAACTGAAATTTGGCCTCAATTGTGGTTGTAAGTGAAGGACTAACTAAGCCCTGCCTACCACCTGGTCATTAGGACAGAGAACCAGTTGTTAAATTATTTGAATTATTTGAATTTATTTAAGAGCCGAGGTGGTGCAGTGGTTAGGGTGCAGTACTGCAGGCCACTTCAGCTGACTGTGATCTGCAGTTCAGCGGTTCAAATCTCACCGGCTCAAGGTCGACTCAGCCTTTCATCCTTCCGAGGTGGGTGAAATGAGGACCCAGACTGTGGGGGAAAGTTGCTGACTCAATTTGCTAAAAAATCTGTAAACCGCTTAGAGAGGGCGGAAAGCCCTATGAAGCGGTATATAAGTCTAATAAATAAATAAATAAATCCCACCACTGATATAAACCATGTATCCTTCTTTTATATATTATTCTTTTAATTTACATAGCTGTCCATCTCAACCAAGTGATTCTGAACCTTCATTTCAGGTATAAATTCATATGCAGAGTTGCTATGGAAATTAGCAATTTATTCAAGGTCGAGAAGGTAACAGCAGACAAGGAATGCCAATCAAAACAAAATCCCCAAAAGAAAGGTTGTGCTTTTAACCAGAGTATGCCGAAGAATAATCAAAATTGAGGTCAGAGTTCCAAGACCCAGGTCAGGGTTCTTAGCTGATCCAGAGGTCAAACTTTTACAAGTAGAATTCACACAAACCTCACACATGATCCAGAAATTACACAATGAGGAATCATGGCTCAGGGCTTCAGTGGCACTGAAAAACTGACTTGTGACCATTTTTTACACATCTACTGTAAATGGTCCCATGGTCAAAATTCAGTCTTGGCTCATATTTATGACACTTGCAGTGTCCTAGGCTCATGTGATCATCTTTTGCAGCTTTCTGATAAGCAAAGTCGATAGGGAAGCCAGTTTCACTTTATAACCATGTTACTAAGTTAACAACTGCAGCAATTCACTTAACAACTCTGGTCATAAAATGGGGCTAAACTCACTTAATAACTGCCTCACATAGCAACAGAAATTTTGGGCTCAATTTTGGTTGAGTTAATTAAGTCAATTAATGGTATTTAGTAGCTGCCAATTATAAGGTGTTAATTTTTCATCTATACTTTTTCAAATCATCAACCAATAAGAAATCCTGAGCATATTTTTCCAAAGCTAAATCTATGTTTTTCTGCTGCAGCCTGGTTTTTTTTAAATTGAATATTTGATTATGATTGATTCCAAAGAAAGCAAAGGTCATTGTGGCTATTTATAAACTCTCAAAGTAAAGATAATAATTTTGGGGTTAGCTAGTTTATTTGGATGGAAATTTGAAATCCTCGGAGTGCTGCCCATGCAGATTTTATTAATGACTTCCAAGAACAGGAAAATATTTGTCAGTTTTTCATTTGAAAAAGCAAGTAACTGACGCCTAATTCCTCAAACTTTGCGATCTCCCTTAGGGACAAAGCTGTGATATTGTGAAAGTACCCAATAACTTGTGCCTATGATTGTGCATCTTTGAACAGGAAAAGTGCAATTTTCCATTTTGTATCTGATAGTTCCCTCAACTTGGTACAAGCCACCTGGTACAAGCCATGAATAAAGGTAACCCTGGATAAGATAGAGTTTGCAGGCTTAGACTACAGTTTACATAATCCTACAGCTTCTCTATTATAGGAGTTATAATCCAAAATATCTGGAGGGTGTCCATTTTCTTCTCTGATGCATTGGGGCATCCTCCTAATTTACGTTAAACCTCTCATGACACCATGCCTAAATTCATCAACAAAGCGGACATAGCTACAATTTAATCCTATTCTCTGTTATCTGTGTTAAGGATATAAACCATGTGTCCTCCTTTATTATTTATTTAATTTCTACAGCAGTTCATCTCAACCAAGTGACTCTGATGTTTCATTACAGTTATACATTCATATGGAGAGTTGCTATGGCAATTAGCAATTTATTCAAGGTCTAGACGGTAACAGCAGACAAGGAATGCCAATCAAAACAGAATCCACAAAAGAAGGGTTTTGTTTTTAATAAGGGTACACAGAAGAATAATCAAAAATCAGGCCAGAGTTCCAAGACCCAGGTCAGGGTTATCAGCTGGTCCAGAGGTCAAACTTTTACAAGTAGAATAAACACAACCTCACACATGATCCAGAAATTGCACAGTTGATTCCAATGAGGAATCATGGCTCAGGGCTTCCTCTTAAACCAGGCTGCAGCCATATGCCTTTAATCAGGGGATTTACTCCCTTGCTTGGCAAGGAGCCTTATATAATATCTCTGTTCTGTTCTCCACTCTACTTGTCTTTTATTAAATCACAGTATAGATTTCAGTCCTCTCATAATTGAATGTTGGAAGGAAGAAAAGAAGGACATTGACTTGGTCTTTTGTGCTAGAGGAGAGTGGAGGATGAGAGAGAACGAGATTACATAGGTTGGAACTGCTTCCTGCCTAATTTAGGGAACATATCCATTTGTGTCTCTTAGAAGCCAGGAATGGAGTCAAGGAGAACAAGGGCCAGATAAGGGATGGAGAAAATGAAAGGTGATTTTGATGGAATTAAGCAATGTGTTCTGGAAATAGACAAAGAAAGCTAAACAAGGGATGTCCAGGAGAGTGAATAAATTAAAAGTGATTAAACATTTTGAGAACAAACTAAAGTGAGAACACACTGGGAGAGTATTTTAGAGATATGTATCGGAACAGTAGTGACATTCCTCAAAATAGACTTAAGTGCCATGTTAGTTAAGAAAAACAAAATGGACAAATCATAAATGCCATGTGGAACACCGATAAAGCTGCAGGTATAGAACATTGGTGGGGTTCAGCCAGTTCACACCAATTCAGAATAACCGGTTGTTAACTTTCTAAGCAGTTTGGAGAACCGGTTGTTGGAAGAAATATCCTTTTGTTTTTTTCCACCTTACAGGGCTAATCCTGTAAGGAAGGCAGGAAGGAAACATTCTGGTGTTCTTTCTAGCCTAATCTTTATTGCCCTGTTTACAGAAACTGCCTCTGGGTTAACCCTTATTACAGTGTAACAATTAAAGTGAAGTGCCCAGTGACCTGATTGACATTGAGTTGGCCACGCCCACCCAGTCACATGACCACTGAATCACTCCTACCCAGCTGGTCGTTAGGGCAGAGAACCAATTTTTAAATTATTTGAATCCCCCCCACTTGTGTAGATGATATAACTGCAGACATGTTAAAATATAGATGTGGTTAAACTTCAGAATGGCTAGGTAGCTTTGGTAAACGGTACTATGGTAACCCATATTGTACAAACTCTGTCTGTATCAATTGATCAATCAATAATTATACAGTGTATATGTATGCACACAAACAGAAATACCAGGCCATAAAACTACTCAATATCTCTTACTTCAAATTAAGATTCCTAGCAGTGCCTTATTCAACCTATAGGTCTTTCTGTGATAATTTTTATATTGAATTTTTCAGTTCTTTTATTAAAAATGTTGACCATTTTTAGGGTCATAGAATTTATTGTTCAAAAATGAAGTATTATTATATACTCTGGTTAAGTGTGGCAGAGAATTATTGTCGTGATGAATTAACTCACACAGTGTGACTTTGGTTAAAGTATAAGAAATAGCTGTTGGGTCGTATTTTCAGAGATATTTCCTTATCAGATTCCTCAGTAACTTCAACAATGACATAACTTTGAAAAACTTTTATTTCTGGCTCCAGAATTAACATATACTGTAGATTAGCATTTTTGAGGTATTTTGATTTAAAAATTGTTGCCCTATGATCGGGATGGCGAATTTATGGCATACGTGCCACAGGTAGCACGTGGAGCCATTTGTCAGAGCACGCAAGGCATTGAACTGTCAGCTGACTTGAGCCTTTTTTTTAAGGCCATTTTTCACCCTTCCTTTCAGGATCCAGAGGCGTTATAGCAGCCTGGGGAGGGCGAAAACAGCCTCCCCCCCAGAGGCTCTCCGGGGGCTTCGGAGGTTCCCTGAAGCCTCCGGAGGGCAAAAAAAACGGCCCCATCAGCAAACCGAAAGTTTGGGAATGGACTACTGGTTTGTTCGTAGGGTCATTTTTCATCCTCCCGAAGCTTCAGGGAAGCCTCCAGAAGACCCTGAATGCTACGGAGGGCTTAAACCGGCCCTACGAGCAAACCGAAAGTCCGTTCCCGAACTTCCAGTTTGCCGGTATGGCTAGTTTTTTGCGCTCCGGAGGCTTCAGGGAAGCTCCTGAAGCCTCCAGAGGGCCTCTGGGTGGGCGGGGGAGGCTGTTTTTGCCCTCCCCAGTCTCTTATGTGGGGACAAGATTGTGAACTTTTAACTGGGTGGAATTCTGATGTCATTTCCAGTATTGGGATTAACACAGATGTGCCTAAGATCTTTGCTTTATTAAATTGGAACTTTAAGGATAGTTTTGCCTTAGTCTCTGATTTAATTCTACATGATACTTGGAATGCTGACACCAACTTTATGACATTTTGAAATGGAAACAATATCTTAGTTGTTTCTCCTTCACATTTGCATCAGTTAAATCTCTGAATGAATTAGTGCCCAGTGTTACTGTAATATTTCGTGAGTAATGTGTGCTGCACAAGCAAGCGGTTTTAAATATTAAACAAAAGGAAAGTTGCCATTTTAGGTCGAAACTTTGAGTGGGAGGAACATAGGAGAGGACAAAGCTTAAGAGCGATTTGCAGTCAGCCCTGCAATTGCCTAAACCGCTTTATGATTATCTAGTGTGGTGAGTAATGTTTCCCTACCAATCTTTGCTGGATGTAGAATTGAGTATAACTTGGTTCAACTTCACTATGTCCGTAGTCTAAGCTTAAAAATGCAGTTGGGTAGTTTGTTCTCCAGCACATTCAAGCCATAATGATAACGGAGTTTGCATAAAACATTTAACTTCTTTACTGGATTATTTCATTTTCTGTATTTGCAAAATATATTCAATCATAAACAAATGCATTCTTGCAGCTAAGGCGCATGATGTGGAGAGCAAGGAAGATAATCTTGACAGAGATCTATGGAATTGTTAATCTACGGAAAAGGAGATGAAGTCCTGAGCAGGAAGATTATATTCTAAAGTATCTCAGGCAGATATCTCTCTAATTCCCTGGAGTATAAGGAGGATGTAGAACAGAATCAGATTTGCAAGATTCTACTACTATAGCCAGTCTTAATAATAATGCTTTCAGCTTTCTTGTGATTTCCTGGTCTGATGTACCTAGATCAGAGAAGATGAAACTCTGGGATATCAAGGATGCGGTTTTTCCTTAAAAAGTATTTGACCATATGCTAGACAAAATGTTGGGCTTCCCTTGTGCTTTGCTGTAGTTTGTTACATCAGATCGCAAGCACAGATAGAACAGTCTAGAAGCAATTTTCAAGAAAATCTTCCGCCTCCCAGGACTTGAGTACTTCATCAAAATTATTTGTTCTCTCTCCACTGGCCAGCTTCAAGTCATCCAAATGGTCCTTGTTGAAGTTTCCACAGGCGGCACACAGCTTCCCTCTGAGGCTCTCCTTGGCTGCCATTGTCACCATCCCATCAGGATGGAGATAAATTTGCACTTCAGAATCATGGTCAATAACAATTTTATCTTGAATTTTCCTCATGGACACAGGGCTGTTCTCATATGGCAGCTTTATATTCTGACCATTTACCTGGAAAACATGACTGAGGTAGGAAAACAGTAAGCAACTTGAAAATATCCCGGCATCCATTTTTAAATGTTTGTTTTCTTCCTTTGAATCTACTCAAATAGTCCTCAGCTTAATTACAAAATCTTTTGCAAGACATCAGATGTCCTGCAGATAGCAGTTGCATAGAAAGAAAAAAAAGATATTAGGTATCACCCCATTTTTTGCAAAAAGATCTGCATACTTTTTTCATCAGGTGTCAACTCATTCGTTTATACCTGCTCCTGACTATTATTGTCTAGATTTGGAAGATAAGCAATGGAAACTTGGTTAGCAATTGAAAGGGGTTTCCTTGAGTTGGAAAAACATGAAACTTTTATTTGGGGTTTTGCTGATTAGAATGATTTATCGTTATAGAAATGGCTAGTTTCTAATATTATGGAAACATAAAAAGTTGAGGTTTAATGCCTTATTCTACTGCAACAGAGGGAGTCGGAAGTCAATATTTTTTTTTCTCTCTCCCCTCCTCATTTTTCTTTCACCTTCTCCTCCCCACAGTCCTACTATTTGTTTTGTGTCTTTGTATTTTATTCTATAATAAAATGTTTTTTAAATAATTGAAAGGGGTTTCCCAGAAAATCTTACAACTGCGCCTTTGCTGAAATATCAAAGAGCGTTCCTGAACATGGCAGTGGCAAAAATTTTCTGTATAACAGAGGAGTGTCCACTAATTCAACCAGAATCTAGCTTGACTCAAAGGAGACTATCTTTTATTCAGTTACTACTACCAAATTTAAAAGGCAACATTATTGTTTAAATATGTAAAGATGATTAAGGGTGGAGTATGAATTGTCCCATCTGCATTCTCTAGCCAGAATTTATGAAGGATTCTTCTAGGGGTGGGGTGGAAATGGGGGGTGGGGGGTAGAGAGACTTTGAAGAATGTATGTTGAAGGCTACTAAGTGTTCCATAACTTCTTGATTTGCTCTTGATTTTCACTTACCCAAAACCTTTCTTGGTTTATAATATGAATGAAGCCACCTCGAAAGTAAAAGAAGACAGATTTTCCAACCACCATCTCCTTCGTATACACCTTTCCAATGCTCACTAAGAGCCTGAACCATGAGGCAGAGTTCTGGTCACAAAGAGAAGCTATTTCGTAGACTCCACTGCAGGAATATCTCCCCGTGGCACCATCGAAAGAAGTGAACCGCGCTTGGGCAGTGAGTTGGCATTGAGTTTCCAGCGTCACGCAGCCACGCACGCCTTCCCGAAGGGTACAGGTCTCTCCAAGCTGGCAGCTGCTTTCGTTGCACTGGAGGTGGCCTGCTGACTGGCAGGTGCATTTTTTTGTGCAGCCTTTCGAGTATATGTGCTCACCGATCTGTTGAACAAAGTCCCAGAGTCAGTTACAATAAGGAAAGAAAAGCATTTCTTCCCTCCCTCCGTTCTTCCAATTTTTGAGTTTTGCCCCACTTTATCACATATTTTGTCATAGTTGTTAAGTGAATCACTGAAGTTGTTAAGTTAGTAACCCGGTTGTTAAGTGAATCTGGCTTGCCCATTGACTTGGCTTGTCAAAAGGTTGCAAAAAGAGACCGTGTGACCCCAGGACACTGCAACCGTCATAAATATGAACCAGTTGTCAAATATCTGAGTCTTGATCACATGACCATGGGGAATGGTCACTAAATGAACTGTTGTAAGTCTGTATTCTGTCAGGAATCTCTCCTAGTCTCCATCTCATGAGAAATAGCCCCTTTTTGCAACCAGCCACGTCAAGGGAGAGAGAAATTACCTTCAGGTAGGCTCCGCGATATGTGCAGCCACATTGCTTCATGGTTACACACTGAGATCCATCAAAGACATAGTCCTCATCACACTGACAGCCTTCAAAGCAGTTCTCTGAACAATGACTTGGACTAGACAAGGCGGCACAGGTGGAATCACAAGTTCTGGTACATGGCTCATAGTGGCTGTGGGCCGGACAGGTGAGAGCTGTGGAAAGCAGAAGAAGCAAATAGATTAAAGTGGGTAGGGAATTCCCAGAAGTGAAGTTCACATCTCCTAAAGTTGCCCAAGTTGAGAAACACTGCACTAATGAAGTGCTAAGGACTAACAATCACATCTTCCAGGGGAGAAGAGTACAATCTAGAGAGGCATCTTGTCTCCCTGGAGCCAAAAATCAAAATGTGGCTGAGAACCTAACCAAAACAATTAGGCCCACAAACTACTAATCTTCCTTCCTCCTTCATGTTGGGACGAATGAGACAACAAAGAACCTTAGTAAAATATTGAGAGATTATAAGCAAGTAGGCAATAAAGTTAAGGATTCTTGGAACAAGTACCCATGTTTTTTTCAAAAATAAGACCCAGTCTTAATTTCTTTTGACCTCCAAAATAAGAACTAGGTCTTATTTTGAGGGAAATGACTTGTTTCTTTGTCCATGTACTTGAAGAGGACATGGGAGGCCCACTTCTTCTGCTTCATCGTGGCAGGGGAGGAAGTCTTGCGGCCAGGACACCACAAACAACCAGATGGAATGGGCAGCTGGGCAGTTGTGCTTAAGAAGGCCTTGTTTTGGGGATAGGACTTATATTGTGCAGACAAGCAAACACCATGGTAGGGCTTATTTTTGGGATAGGTGTTATTTTGGGGAAACACAGTAATTGCTGAAACAACTCTGGAATCTCTTTGAATCAGGATGCATCCATGGTTCGTTAAGCACTAGAGGATGTTAGGATTTAAATGGTTGTGAACTGGATAGACTCAGCCATGAATAAGAATAGTAAGGCAAGGCACAGAAAGATAGACGAAGACATTTGAGGCAGAGAGTTGGCTATTTATGGAAAGTAACTTCCTACAAACTTACGGCAGAAGAAAGAGCTTCTCCAGGCTCTAATGTTGCCACCAGATGCCTGGCAAGCAGCTACATAGGCTTGAAGACTGCGACAAAGGGACCCTTGAACCTCATTGGCTGTGCAGGCCTCATTCAAACAGTGTTCAAAATATTCTGCAGGGTCCACCAGTGAATGGCAGCCTATGAATGGACCTGTCTTGGATGGGATCATTCCACAGAAGTTCTCAGCTTCATATTTTGTTTTCTGGGTTTTGTTGCAGATGGGACATCTGTCCCCACAGCCATCAGAACAAATTACACCATTCACTGGGACCTTCCAAGAAGCCGCAAATTCTTCCACATTTTCAGTGAGTTTTCCATTAGGTAGCATGAAGTCATCCTTCGGATCCCCATTGAAGTTTCCAGCTAGGCCACACATATGACCCATGTAAGTACTGGGCACAGAAACCTGAATATATGAAGAAGTATCATAGAGGACTGTGAGGCCAAAGGTTGTATAGATAATGATGTTGTTCCCTTCTTGGGTGATCCAGAATTTCCCATCAGCTGCATTCATTGGCAGGGTATACAACTGTCCATCCACCTGTACCAACAAAGAATGAAATTGGGAATAAGTTCTGGTTTTACATGCATAGAATTTAATGCATGTTTCACATTGCTTCATAGCAGTAATTAATATTGTTTGTTTTCCTCTTCACAACTCTGGGAAAAGAATAAAATCTAGATTCAATTATGATCTTGCAGTCTGCATTAGCAAATCATCAAAGGTAGAAAGCATGCATTTAACTCCCAAATCCCTCCCCCCAATTTTTAAAAATCTTCTGAGATTAAGACCAAAATGTCACTACTGAATGTGAAACTGAATTTTTCTGCTTGATTGTGCTGCATTAAACCCCTAATAAATTTAATGCACCTGTTTTATTAAAAGAAAACAGGCAGAGATTTCTGTTTCCAGTCATTTGGGAGCCATCCCTGCAATATTTCCATGTTCTCTGCAGTTATACAAAGACCAAATAAAATGTCTGTGTGGGGGTGTAGCCCCTATTCTGCAAACAGTTTGCTGGCTCTAGGATTCAAAGCCTTTTCCCCAAATATGATAACAAAAACCCATAAAAGAAACTTCCTAGTGATAAGCTCTTTCACCTACCATAGCCTGCCACTTTAGTCCCCTCTGAAGGGTGATTGTGGAACCATGAATGAAGAGCTTCAGATTCTGGATTAGAATTAAAGGACCATCACCAAGCTTCTCATTCTCTACCCACAGAGTGAAGTTCTGGAGCTGAGGATTGTGCTGGCAGACTTGAGCTATGGTGTAAGTACAGGAACCGTAGAGTTCAAAATGCCTTCCATCAAAGGAAATGAAATGAGGTCCCCCCAATACAATGGCCTTTCCATAGCCTATGGGGTAGCAGCCTTGAACGCCTTTTACAATCTTGCATTCCTCATTTTCTTCACAAGAGAACTTTTGACATTCTATGGTTGCGTTGTCCTTGCAGATGCACTTTTTCTGGCAGGAAGTGGTGGGATAAAACTCTTCTCCCAGTTTGTAGTATCGCCCTTGGTCAAAACAGCCACAGTTTGCATTTGAAACACACTGATCCCCACTGCGGATAGATCCAGAGTCACAAAAACATCCTTCCAGGCATGGAACATCACACTCCTGCGGTGAGATGAGGCTCTTGCATGTTGCTGGACAACCATTGCCACAGAGCTCATAGTGGGTGTTAGGTGGGCAAGACATACCTGAAGAACAGAATAAAGAGAATGTTGCTTATCAAATTATCACAAAGAAGAGGGGGTTAAAGCAGAAGGCAAGATAAGTAAAAATGGATGGAAACTACTTCAACACATCTGGGGGCAAAAAGTTGAGGAAGGCTACTGTGATATAAATGGGGTCTTCATCAAATGACTCTCCCATTTCTATTACTGGATTTAGGCTCTCTTTCATCTCTCATGCCAGCTATTTTGTTTCTCCGAAAATAAGACATGCCCGAAAATATTGCAAAACAGCAGCAGTCATGAGGTGACCATACTCACTGCCTCCTGCACCTCAAAAATAATAAGACCTCCCCAAAAATAAGGCCAAGTGCTTATTTCAAGGGGGGGAGTCAAAAGAAAACAAGACCCTGTCTTATTTTGGAGAAAACACGGTAAACTTTGAATGCAGGAGGGAAGACTTACTGCAGAAGGATGGTGATCTCCACTCCTCAACTTGGATGCCGTGAGCTTGACATGCTGTCACGTAGGAGCTGATGGCAATACAGAGGGTCTCATGGTGACCTTGATATGCGCAGGTATCATAGACACAATCATCAAGGTAAGACTGAGGATCAATGGCATCATGGCATTGCCTGAAAGGCCCACTCTTTCTTGTAAGAATCCCACAGTAGGATGGACCTTGGTAGGTTTGTTTATCAGCATCACTGCACACTGGGCAATTTTTGGTGCATCCAGAAGAGCAGCCAGGAATATCTTTCACCTTCCAGCTGTTTGCAAATTGAATTTCATCCTCTGCTTGGGTTCCATCTTTCATGAGAAAGTCATCATTTTGATCTTCATTGGCATTACCACAAAGGCCACAGAGTGCATTGGCATAAGAGTCGGGAACGATGACCCTGGCATAGCTGTACCAGTCAAAGCTGACACGCAGATCAAAGTCTGTCTTGATGAAGCCGTGAACTCCACTCTGATAGATGCTCAGTTTATTTTCATAGGAAAAGGGCAGTTCCACAAAGATGCCATTGACCTGAATTAAAATATAGAAAAAAAATAGTCAAGGCACTAACAATTATTTCAAATTAAAGAGTAGATTTGGTCTTATTAGATTTCAGACTCATCATCTCCCCTATTCCACTCAATGGGCTGTTTGACAAATAAGCAAAGTAAGAAATCTATCACTATTTAATAACAATAAATTTAGACATAGAAAAAAAACCAAATGGAAAATTGCAGATGTAATTTAAATTTGGCCCTAGAAGATGAAACAATATAACAGATAAAATAAGTTGTAAAAATTACACAAAACAATTAAAACGCTAGCTTGATAACTAAAATAATTTCTACTTCTCGTGAAATTCTCTATGCCGAAGAACAAATTCTGTATACATTTCTAAATACTATAGATCATAAATAGATATTTTTATGATTTCAAATAAGTGACTGACATCCTCCCCATTAAACCAATATCCATTTGGAAACTGGCTGAAAAACAGTAGGGAGGTCTTGCCTTTAATATCTTCACTAAGAAATAAGAAACAAAGTACTCTCTATATATAGTATCACCTCCCTAAACCAGAAGCCAGCAATCTTTTTAGACTGAGTTTTTGGGGTTGTTCCATGAAAACATATGCAAGTTGGCTTTTCTCATGAAAATTCTTGTGTGAGATTAATAAGTCTTGAAAAGGATTTTGTGGGATTCCACCTTGCAGAAGATTATTTTGCTATTCCAGCATTTATATTGGAGGAATTAAATTAAGCATGATAATATTTTGGCCTGTGCAAGTCCCATATATCTGACCCCTAAATCTGCAACTATAATCCCATCCTGGTTTGAATCGTAGCTAAACCTCCATACAAGAACTAAGAAACATTGAGAACTTAACACCTATGAAGCTCTTATGCCTGAGAACCTAAAACTTGCAATGACTCTTTTTTTGTTTATTAATAGGACATTTGAACACCCCCTTGGATTAGTTTACATACCTGGATCTTTTTGGGAAACTCTTGGCTCATACTGATGGTAAAGTTGTAGATTTCCAGGGTCACCACTTTGGTGTAGGACACTGCCTTGTTGCCTCGGTGGTTATTCTCCACGGTGACCAAAAACGGGGTCAGAGAAGGATCCTGGGAGCAGAGCCCAGCCATTTGGTAAATGCAGGTTCCCATGAAATTGTATTTCTTCCCATCGAAGGTTGTATAGTGAGGGTCTCCGGTTCCTATGCAGGTCTTGTAACTGACAGCATGGCATCCCCGGACACCATTGACCACGCTGCATTTTGTCTTGCCCTTGCAAGAAGACTTTTGGCATACAGCCTTACCTAATTTGGCATCACACTTGCAATGACTCTGGCAGTCTTCATCTCCCCAGAACGCTTCCCCTGCCTTATAGGTCACGCCTTGGTAAATGCAATTGCAGGTGTCTACCGGAACGCACTTCTCACTGCTGCGGACAAAGCCTTCGTCACAATGGCAGATTTGCGCACAGGTGTTGTTACAGGTGCTGGGAGCAGAACGGTCAGAGCAGGTGGCTGGACAGGCATTTCCACAGGCTTCATAGTGGCTGTTCTCAGGGCAGGATATTGGGACTATTTAACAAAACCATGGTTAAAACAAGATTAGTGACTATTAACATGCACTTATTACTGAGAAAACACCCTGCGTGTCTAATTCAAAACAACAAAAAGATTCACATTGGTTCTGGATAATCAAAAGAGTAGCAGGCTTTCCTTGTGGGATTTTGAAAGAGAAGGTAAAAGAAAGTCCTTTTAAAGCTTTGGGAAGAGAGGAAAGCATCTTTATGCACGAAACTCTGTATTGTGGGAGGAGAGTTGTGTTAGTTTATGACAGGAAAAAAAATCAGAAGGAACCTATTTTATTAAAAGGCAGAAGCCTTTGTGAGCTGCACACCCTTCATCGGATGCAAAGAGCCACAAAAGCCAACACCTTGTAATAAAATCGGTTGGTTGGATAAGATGCTACTGGACTGCACTTGTTCAGCTTAATTACTGAAAAATGATGAATAAGCTGTGGAAAAGTAATACAGGAATGGGTGGAAGGAAGAAAAATACTTTTACACTCAATGTTTCTTAACCTTGGCAGTTTGAAGATGTGCGGACTTCAACTCTCAGAATTCCCCAGCAAGCCAAGTCCACACATCTTCAAACCGCCAAAGTTGAGAAACATTGTCTTACCCACATAGCAAGAGGAGAAAAAGTTACTACTTTCTATTTACTCCCCTATCTCTTATTTGCCAGTTAATAAAACATTATTTACAGAGTACAGGGAACCATGGAAGAAAAAAACAAGCCTAACATGTAATATTTCTTTTTTCTATTCCTAAAATTTTAGACGTATTACTTCACACTTTAAGGTTGGGTGGGTTGGTAGGGAAATAATGAAACCATGGATCATTTGGACTTTGCCTTACGACTTTGTTTCTACCGTTAGCTTCTGTTATATTGTTGGATTTGGTTTTTTATTTTATTACTGTTTTGGAAGCAACTCAGTGATTAGAGCAGCATTTAAGTCAAAATAAGCAATTATTCAAATGCAAGAGAAATGCAAATTGATTTCACATTTAATCTTGCATATAAAGATTTGATTTATTGTCAGTTTATTTTTCAATGAAAAATCCGGATTTGCAGTCCGAGGAAGTCAAAATTTACTCCCATGTACATTTCATGAGATTTAATCATGGAAAGAGGATCCATACCATACAGGCCAATAGAATCTAGATCAACTCGGCTTGATTTCCAAATAGAGAAGTCAGTGGAAGATATAAGAAATTGAAAGTGGCCCCAGTTACATATGAACAATCTGAGTATCCAATAAAGCTTTAAACATTTAAATGTATATTCTAATAAGAACCAGCTTTAAAAGACAGAAATTATCATCATCATCATCATCGCCACCATCACCATCAATTCATGAGGATGCTTACCTGAAGAACAAAGAGCAGCAGTGCCGTAGCCATCAGATTTACCACCTCCGAAGACAAAAAGTCCAAATGGAGAGTTCTCGTGTTGCACTAACAGGGCACGATCTGTTATCTCCATGTCTTCTTCAGCCCATGAATATTCGGTGTAAGGGATCTTTGTCCACCGCATCGTCCTGCGTTCCATTGTGATCCTACCAGATTCTGAGGATTTGGCTATAATCATGGCATGATTTGTGAAGTTCTTCATTCCATAAATGCGGTATGAATTGCAATAGCATGTTATGGCAGGGATGTTCATGAGGAAAGGGTCATAAGAATCGTCTCCTCTTTTGGCACCAGTGGAAAAAAAAACGACTTGGATTCTAGCATCAGCAGAGATAAAAAGTGGTTGAGAGGCCGGGATCTCAAGTTGAACGACTTCTCCAGCCACCAGAGTACGAGATTCTTTCTTGGAGCTTGATTGATATTTGAGTAAAGTGTTCTCTGCAGAAACAATATACGCAATATCAAATTTTGTCTGGAAAGGAACAGGAGGGACAATAAAGGTGGTTCCCCAGCTCTGAACTGGCAGAAGCTGCTCAACAACATGATCACAGGCTGTGAACTTGGAAACACACTTATGTCCACTCAAGACAGCCACAGGTTTGGTCGACTCAATCCTGGTGCCTGATAAATCTTCTGTGCTTTGCAGCTGAATTGCTTCAAAGGCCTTGAGGTCAGTCATCAAGATGGACCCAGGACCATAAACCTTACTTTTGTATGTCACAGTGCCTTTCAGGTGGATGGTCACTTTTGTGAGAACCTCATGGGCTATGATAGCGAATTCTTTTATGCCATTTCCTGTGGGGGTGACCACATAATATAACTGTCCCAGCTGGTGGATGGGATAGGTGATTGTTCCCTCACTTGTAAAAGGCAAGTAATTGTAGGAGATGACAGAAATGTCTTGGTCAGCTTCGATCAGCACCACCTTATTAAATTTGTCACTTCCCACCATTGTTAAGGACTGTGGTAATTGAATGGAAATGACTTCTCCTTCATTGATGGTTTTGTGTAGTATTGTATTGCTTGTTGACACCTTAATATTTGTCACAAAAGTATATCCAGAGATGTACAGCTCAAGCTTTTGAGTACCCTGCCCAGGATTGTGATTTTGCATGAAGGCAGTAACAAAACTCTTCCCCCGGGAACTTAAATGACATGTTCCTGAAAAAAAAGAAGACTCTTAGGGGGGATAGATCTTGTCATACATTAAATTAGGATACTTCCCCATCTTTATTCTTGTTTCTGGTTATCAGAAAGTCAAGAATAAAGCGAGGTACATAAGAGCCATTGGCAACTTCAGATATGTAACCCCTAGGTGAAGATGTTACCGTTTTATCACACCATCATCCGCTTCTCCCCCTTCTACATTTAAAAAAATATATCAATCACATCGACTTTGGTGACAGTGCAACACCTCCCTTTGTGCCCATGTGACCTTCAGACAGGACAAAATGTTACACTATGGCCCCTGAGCATCTTTTCCTCATTGGTATCATTGGTTTAAGACAATATGCACATTTCACCTTTTCCCCTTGGTTTGGATTGTCTTCCATGTGGATAAATATCCTGTGAATCGTATTTTGAGATAACTCTGAACTATTAAGAACCCCTTTCAGCCACCGTTCTGAAATAGCTGACTGAGGAATTCTGGGAGTTGAAGTCCACACTTTCTTGGGCTATAGTTCTCAAGCTACAATTATCTTTCCCCAAGGATACTTAGCCAGTGAACATAAAGGAATGAATACTTACCCTTAACTCAGGTCAGGACTTCTTCTTGAAGGCGGCAGGTTTCATCAGCGGCACAAGAGTGGGCCTCACATAGGAGCCCTTTACCATGGATGCAAGTACATTTTTCCTGGCAGGTATTCAGCAGAACAGACTCATGGGGCTGGTAGGAAGAAACAGAGATTTTCGGAATTACAATATAGAACATATATTGACTTTGGGATATAAATTTTATTTAATTATATTATTTATTTGAATTTATTGAATGGCATGGTAGCCTAGAGGTGGAGTTCTTGCCTCACAGTCAGGAGGCTCTGAGTTCAATTCTATGTAGCAGCCGATATTCCTCCCTTATTTTCTTATTATTATTTTCTTTGAGTTCTTTTAGCTTTTAAAAAGGTGACATTTTTGCGAAATGTCATAACAGAAAAAAAATGTGTCTGATTTTCTAATTTCCCAATAAATTCCTTTAGATGCTGTCAATTTAGAAGAAATATTCAGGGAAATAATCACCAGTAGGTACGTATATCAAGAAAATAATACTTTAGATACTTCTTCAGGATTTGACATAACCATTTCTGGTTTTAAGCTACTCTGAATGCTTTAAAACCTCAGCCACATAACATAATACTGAAAATACTTCTTTTTCTGAAAAAAGAAACTGAACTTGTGAACAGACTGTTTTTTTTAGTTCATCACTAAGAAAAATCAGAAAATTGAGCATGAAAAACCATAGGTTTTCATATACATGCACATATATCTCTTGTGTTGGATGAATGTAGACTGCATGTAGTCCTCGACTTAAAACCATTTGCTTAGTGATTATTCAAATATACAACAGCGTTAGAAAAAAAGGGACTCCCGACCTGTTTTCAAACTTATGACTGTTGCAGCATATTCATAATTGCAGCATCCCCATGGTCACATGATAAAAATTTTGCCCTTAGCAACTAAAAGAAGCATTTTCCCTTGATTATTATTTGTAACCTTCCCAGCTGGCAGCTGACAAAGTCAATGGGGGAAGCCAAATTTTCCTAGTGATGCCATGCTTCACTTATCCAATGTGGCCAAACAGGTTGCAAAATAGGCACAAGTCCCCTAACAACTGTCATCACTGAGCAGCAGAAATTGTCTTTGTAAGGTGAAGACTATCTATATATTTGCTAACCTCATAGTCGTGTCCATCTTGGGAACAGCCACAGGTTTCCACAGAAACACAGGAAAGGCCATCAAAGAAGAAACCGACATCGCACTGGCATCCTTTTGCACAGGTGTCCGGGCATGGATCAGGGTTATTGATCTTGGCACAACTAGTGGGGCACAGGTTGGCACAGACCCAGTAGTGGCTATTGACTGGGCAGCTTGGAACTACATTGGAAAAAATAAATATTGATACGGTTCATATTAGTTAACATTTCTTGGGTGTTACTCAAGGCAGAGGAAAATGGAATGAAGTGGACGTAGCTACCCATTGATTGTACTGCTCAGATGCTCCATAGGATTCCCTTTAAGGATCTGAGACACATTCTATATTTTTATTACGAAGGGTTTTTTTACACTGAGATTTCAATATTAGTTTTCAATGTCAGCAGACATGAGCTTTGTCCAGCCTTAGGAGCAGCTCTGGACCTATGAGCTGAGCTGGCTTTGAAAGCTGAGTTGATTTATGGTTGGAAACAACCTCACACTTTCCAATCAGTCATTCCAGTTATCAGCAAGAAACCCCACATAGTGTTATGTACTTCCTATGAATGGCAAGAGGAGAGTCTTTAGTGATTTATCTCATGCACTTTTTTAGTAGACTGAAAGTTAAAGAATTTTCATTACTTCAGGATCTGGTGGGAATGGGCTCATGTGAAGCAATGGTCCCTGCATTCTCACAATAGCCAGAAGGAGTGGAATGGGTGAGAGGGATCTTTGAGAAGAGAAACTTGCAGGCGGAATTATAGATCCCAAAGTGATCCCTGATAAAGATGAACAACCTGTGTGTCCATTCAATTCTAATAACAACGTAAACAGCTTCATCAATTTATGAGGATACTTACCTGAAGAACAAAGAGCAGCAGTGCCGTAGCCATCAGATTTACCACCTCCGAAGAGAAAAAGTCCAAAGGGAGAGTTTTTGTGTTCCACTGACAGGGCACGATCTGTTATCTCCACATCTTCTTCAGCCCATGAATATTTGGTCCCTGGGATCTGTGACCACCGGATCGTCCTGCCTTCCACTATGATTCTACCAGATTCTGAGGATTTGGCTATAATCATGGCATGATTAGTAAAGTTTTTCATTCCATAAATGCGGTATGAATTGCAATAGCATGTTATGGCAGGGATGTTCATGAGGAAAGGGTCATAGGAATTGTCTCCTCTTTTGGCACCAGTGAAAAAAAACACGACTTGGATTCTAGCATCAGCAGAGATAAAAAGTGGTTGAGAGGTTGGGATCTCAAGTTGAACCACTTCTCCAGCCACCAGAGTACGAGATCCTTTCCTGGAGCTGGATTGATATTTGAGTAAAGTGTTCTCTGCAGAAACAATATACGCAATATCAAATTTTGTCTGGAAAGAAAGAGGAGAGACGATGAAGGTGGTTCCCCAGCTCTGAACTGGCAGGAGCTGCTCAACAACATGATCACAGTATGTGAACTTGGAAACACAGGTATGTCCACTCAAGACAGCCACAGGTTTGGTCGACTCAATCCTGGTGCCTGATAAATCTTCTGTGCTTTGTAGCTGAATTGCTTCAAAAACCTCGAGGTCAGTCATCAAGATGGACCCAGGGCCATAAACCTTGCTTTTGTATGTCACAGTGCCTTTCAGGTGGATTGTCACTTTTGTGAGAACCTCATGGGCTATGATAGCGAATTCTTTTGTCCCATTACTTATGGGGGTGACCACATAATATAACTGTCCCAGCTGGTGGATGGGATATGTGATTGTTCCCTCACTTGTAAAAGGCAAGTAATTGTAGGAGATGACAGAAATGTCTTGGTCAGCTTCGATCAGCACCGCCTTATTAAATTTGTCACTTCCCACCATTGCTAAGGACTGTGGTAATTGAATGGAAATGACTTCTCCTTCATTGATGGTTTTGTGTAGTATTGTATTGCTTGTTGACACTGTAATATTTGTCACAAAATTATATCCAGAGATGTACAACTCAAGCTTTTGAGTAGCTTGCCCAGGATTGTGATTTTGCATGAAGGCAGTAACAAAACTCTTTCCCCGGGAACTTAAATGACAAGTTCCTGAAAAAAAAAGAAGAAGGTCTTGTAGGAGTGGATTGATCTACTTTTGTATTAAATTAGGATACTTTCCTCCTTGGATTTGACTCTGTTAAACTTACCATTTCTATGTGGCCACCTCAGATGACCGACTGATCCTAACAACTTGAGGATGATAGATAAAGACTGATCATAAAGATTCGGCTTAAGTAGAGCTTAATCATAATTACCACATGAGCATAGCCTATTTTGGGAAACTGGTATAATAAAAACGGTTTGCTTTTGCAGAACAATTGATCAAGTCTTCCTCCCATCCACTGCTCTAAAGCATCCTGGTGGTTCTTTAAAGGAGCAAGTATTATTTTAAAAAAATACATTTTTGGTCTGAATGGACTGCATAGTTGGACAGCAGTTTTTCTGAGTTCTCACAAGGAAGAAGTAAACTTCAAATCGCTCTTCACAGTGCTGTGCTTTCTAAATGGATCAACAAATTTAAACCTGGATTATTAGTTTTTTTTAAATGAAATTTTGAATTGAAAATGAGAGCCACTCGATATAAAATTTGTAATCCATTCTGTTTGCATGTGTCCATGTGTTCACACGCACGCACGCATGCACGCACGCGTATGTATGTATGTATGTATGTATGTGTGGGATGCAGGGGTTCAGTGGCTAATACGCTGAGCTTGTCAATCAGAACGGTCATCAGTTTGGCAGTTTGAATCCCTAGTGCCACGTAACAGAGTGAGCTCCCATTACTTGTCCCAGCTTCTGCAACCTAGCAGTTCGAAAGCAGATAAAAATGCAAGTAAAAAAATGGGAACCACCTTGAGGGGAAGGTAATAGTGTTCTGTGCACCTTCAGCATTTAGTCATGCAGGCCACATGACCACGGAGAGACATCTTTTGACAGTGCTTTGAAACAGAGATGAGCACCGCCCCCTAGAGTCAGGAACAACTAGAACATATGTCCAAGGGGAACTGTTACTATGTATGTATGTATGTATGTATGTATGTATGTATGTATGTATGTATGTATGTATGTATGTATGTAATTAAAAGCCTTAACTAAAAGCATTTTATTTAGGAAACCAGGACTGTCCAAATTATTTGCTACATTGTAAAAATGTACTTTTGTTTTTTACTATTCCCAAACTTCAATTAAAAAGTAAGCTGTTGAAACTTGGAAAAGCTCTGAAATGTATATTTACCAATACCCATTCTGACATTTTTCCTTGCAAATGTTTTTTTTTACTTTTATTCAGAATATAATTCTTTTTTAAAATCCTTATGTTTACATGTTATTGGATGACTAATTTTTCATGATATAACTGCCATTAAGGCCAAAATCGAAAAATCCTCTGATGATGCCAAATGCAGACTTTGCAAAGAAGCTGATGAAACTGTTGATCACATACTCAGCTGCTGTAAAAAAATCACGCAGACTGATTATAAATTGTGGCACAATTCAGTAGCACAAATGATCCATTGGAATTTGTGCAAAAATTATAATATAATAACAGCAACAAACTGGTGGGAACATAAGCCTGAAAAAGTCACCGAAAATCAGATGGTCAAGATCTTGTGGGATTTCCGTATACAAACCGACAAAATACTGGCGCATAATACACCAGACATCACACACTGGTTGAGAAAAATAAGGTCACAATCATAGACATCGCAATACCAGGTGATAGCAGGGTCGCCGAGAAGGAACATGAAAAAATCGCAAGATACCAGGACTTAAAAATCGAAATTCAACGACTATGGCACAAACCAGCAGTGGTAATTCCAGTGGTAATTGGCACACTGGGTGCTATTCCAAAAGCACTGGAATTACATTTAAAACAGTTAAAAATTGACAAAATCACCATCAGTCAAATGCAAAAAGCCGCACTGCTTGGATCTGCACGCATATTACGAAAATACGTTACGACGTCCTAGGCCCCTGGGTGGGGCCCGACTAGTAACCAATGCCAAATCCGGTGAAACAACTGGTCTCTGTGATACAATTGTATAATAATAATAATAATAATAATAATAATAATAATAATAATAATAATAATAATAATAATAATAATCCTAAATTATGAATTAAATGGTCTTCCTGTCTCGGTATTTAATTGAGGTGCATCACACTGAGGCACCAACCCAGAGCCAACATTGGGCCATCAATAGCAATAGCAATAGCAGTTAGACTTACCGTATTTATCGGCGTATAACACGCAGTTTTAAAACTAAAATTGCAAGCTTAAACCCTGCCTGCGTGTTATACGCCGATACTGCGTGTTATACGCCGGGTCCCAAACTGCCTGCTCCAGCTGATTCACCGGCGCCCATGATACTCATAGAAGTGCAGCATCCATTTCATGGCAGCGTCGGCGGCTCTCCAGCTACCCTGCCTGATATAACCCCTACCTTGCAGCAGTGGCGGCAGCTCTCCAGCCACCTGCTGTTCGCTTTAACCCCATCATTGAACAAGCGGCGGCTGGAGAGCCGCCCGCTGCCTGATTTAACCCCATCCTAGCAGCAGCGGCTCGCAGCGGCCAGAGAGCCGCCCGCTGCCTGTATTTTTTCTCCATCATTGCGGGTGCTTACCTTCCCGCCCGCCTGCTCTCTGGTCCCAAGTGTACGCGCCGGCATTCTCCCAATCAGCTGTGAGTCCGCAGCCGCCCGCGCTGCTGTTTTAAAGGCTGCTCCTCAGGACCCTCCGAAAACTTTTTGGTTTTCCAAAAAGCAGTGATTCTGATTAAGTTTTTTTGCTCAAAGAGGTGTTTTTTCATTTCATATTTGCCTTTTAAGAGGAGTTAATGTTATAATTCATGTTCTAATGTTATAAATTTTAATCCAACATTAAGTTCCGAGCTTCCAAGTCATTTATTTTTAATTAAAAAAAATTTTACTCAAATTTTTGTGTTAAAATGGGGAATGCGTGTTATACGCCGGTGCGTGTTATACGCCGATAAATACGGTATATACCGCTTCATAGGGCTTTCAGCCCTCTCTAAGCGTTTTACAGAGTCAGCATATTGCCCCCACAGTCTGGGTCCTCATTTCACCCACCTCGGAAGGATGGAAGGCTGAGTCAACCCTGAGCTGGTGAGATTTGAACAGCCGAACTGCAGAACTGCAGTCAGCTGAAGTAGCCTGCAGTGCTGCATTTAACCACTGCGCCACCTCGTCTCAAAAAGAACCACAGCAAATAGTTTCCCAATAGCTAAGAAGGGGTTGTAATTTTTCCTGATCAAGTGCATTTAAATGCTTGAGGACTTATGGCAAACCTGTCAAAAAATTGAAAAATGTCGAACTTGACACTGCAGTGTCAAAATGCCTCCCTCAAACAACAGAGACAATTTCCCACCCCACCCCGACCCCCATCTAGGCTATCCTACTGGGAGGCAGGGCCAAGGCTGGGCCTGACGTAGAGATCTGGGCCTTAACTTCAATTCTAGTGTCTATGGAGATTCTCAATTATCCAGGTCATGGTTGTCCCAAATGTGTGTTCCAAAGGCAACTGGACTTAATTTTTTTCCTTGAAAACATTTCACTTCTCATCCAAGAAGCTTCTTCCGTTCTTCTGAACGTGGCGGAATAGAAAGATTTATGGTGTTTGTAGTTATCTGGATGTTACATTTTCAAGGAGAAAAAAAAAAACCAAGAATGTTGGCTTTTTAAAAAGCACCTTTGGCTCTAGTACCCCTCAAAAAAGGCTGCCTTAGAGAGCAGTGCAATTCCCCACCCCCAGCTCAGAGCTCCCCAGGAGCTTACCTGAGGGGAAAGGTGAGCACATTGTTTACCTTTAGGTGGTGTTTTCTCTCTTTGGAGAGGCCTCTGCGGCCTAACAGAACCTGCTCCAGGATTCACCAGGCCTTCATTCTCAAAGTGGCTTTGGTGAAGGCTCTGCAGCCTTCAAAACCACCCAAAAGCACACCCCGTTCAGAGACTCTCCATTCACCCTCCATTCTCACTTCCACAGCTTCTAAAACCCCTGCGACAAAGGGGCACGCTTTGGAGAAGAGATGTTGGATGTTGGTGAACTGCGTGTCACCCAAAATGTCACGATGTGTCACTTTTGACACGTGTGGGAAGCCCCCCTCCTAGAAGAATGAAATATTTTGGGAAGTATTAAAAAAAGGCAGAATATTTCATTTCCCTAAATGAGAAATAGAGAAATATGTTCTTAAAAGTGCTGGCTTCCTTGGGGTTTTCCCCATCTTGTTTAACAAACACAATGAATCGTAGATCCTGCCTTCCTTGGGGTTTTAATCCTGTCTTGAATGGATTACCAAATCTGCATTTTTAAAAAGGTGGCCTCCTCAGTTTCCGGGAGATGTGTGGGAAGACTGAGTCTCCTTTCTGGATTTTAAGAGGACGTTTCTCTATTTCTCATTTAGGGAAGTATAATATTTGGCCTTTTTTAATACTTCCCAAAATATTTTATTCTTCTAAGAGGGGGGCTTCCCCCACACATATATCAGAGGTTCACCATCACTGTGCTCGAGGGAGAGTAACTTTAAAACGATCTTGAGGAGAAATAGTTCCAAGCTCAGCATTCCCTCCATGGGTGGGCAAATACAGAGACACCCCAAAATTCCTTCCATGCATTTGAAATAACAGAAATATACATCAAACCGTCCAGTTTACTCACCACAGATTTGGGCCAAACCTGCCAAAAGGAGCAGAAGTCTTCTCAGTGCCATACCTACAAAAGGAGAAGAGATTAAGGATTTTTTTTCTCCCTGCACCGACACATCCTGCACCCCCAGATCCACTGGGGAAACAAAGCCCAGCTGTCACCATGCAGACATCATTAATGTAACTGGCATGAAATTTTAAAGGTGAAACGATGATAATTAGTTTGTGTGCATAGCAAAACCGCCTTGCAGCCTGACGCTCGGACACCCATGGAAGATCAGAGAAAATCAAAGTGGTCATTAAGAAATGGCACAAATTTGATAGCAGATCAATAATCAGTCAGTGATATTTAAAGCCACCCCAAAAATATTCTTTATTTTTTGAATATTTGGTTCAATATGATGACACTGGTATCAATAGGAGGGCAACACAAGGGGTGCTAGAAGTTTCTAGAAGGGAAAAGGGTTACATATAGTGTGTTATTAGGCGCCCCCTTGAGGGTGTTAGGCAAATCAACCCAGAGATTAAAAAGCCCGCCAAAAGTTAAGGTAGCTGGTGAGGTAAATTTAACCAGCCAATCAGAAATGCCGATGTAATATATGAATTGCATACAATGCCTGTTGTGAGGAGATTTGGTGCGCTTGTTTTAAGGCATTAGTTCTGAGCAGAAATAATTTTTTTGAAATGTTCCCGCCCATCTTTGCGTGATTATTTGGTATAATTCACACTAGATGAAATACATGACCCAACTTTGGTCAGAGCCAATAAATATATGAAAATGCCTCAGTGTTGCAGCCTATAGTTAAGGGTCTAGTCCTTGTGAGGCTTTTGAGAGAAACTGAATAAGTTTGGGTGAAGTAAGGGAAAGTAAACATATCTCTCAAATGGTCATTTTTAAAGTGACAGTATAAGCAATTATGATATTAGCAATAATTGTTGAGAGGGATCTTGGAGTCGTAGCAGACAATCACTTAAATATGAGCACATAGTGTGCTGCAGTTGCCAAAAATGCCAACATGACTTCAGCAACAGTGGTCAACACCTGAAATTCTCTACCTGACTCCATTGTTACATTATCTAACCCCCACAGCTTCAACCTTAAACTGTCTAGTGTGGACCTCACCCCATTCCTAAGAGGTCAGAAAAAGGAGGCGTACATAAGCGCATCATTGCGCCTACCGTCCCTGTCCTACCGTCCTCATTTACTTGCACTCATTCCTTCTTCGTGCCCATGTTTATACTTATACCTGTTATCTAGGACATGTTCAACAAATTTAAAAAATAAAAAAGCCAACCCAGTCCTAGGCTGCATGAACAGAGAGATAGAAAATCTTTCAGCATGTGCACATTCTTTTGGGGAAAAAAAATATCTCAGATTATTGTCAGATTTCCAGGGAATTTATCTGCTACAGAGTTTTCCCCAGCTTGGTACCTGCAATCTATAATGGGATAGAAATCCCATCCATTAGGGGAATTTTGGAAGAGGTGCTCCCAGAAGAAGAGCCTGTATTACATAATCTTCAGGAGATAACAGGATGACAGAGTTGGAAGGGACCTTGGAGGTCTTCTAGTCCAACCCCCTGCTCGAGCAGGAGACCCTACCCCCATGATGGCGAACCTATTGCCAATGTGCCACAGGTGGCATGCAGAATCCTCTGCAGGCACGCCAGTGGTCACCCCAGTCCACTCCACCACGCATAACTTTGGGTCTCTGGGGCGCATGCGCTGTGGGCACTCACATTGCATTTTTGGGCCTCGCGTGGCCCCCTGTGCCCCATTCTGGCCCTGGAAGGACTCCTGCACCAACCTGGAAGCCAAAAATGGGCAAGGGAGCACAGGGGGTCATGCGGGGGTGGTGGAGCATGGGGGGGAGGTCACAGTGCATTAACAAAAAGGTTAGCCAGCCCTGCCCTATACCATTCCAGACAAGTGGCTGTCCAGTCTTTTCTTAAAACCGTTGAAGCCCCCACAACTTCTGAAGGCAAGCAATCCCACGGATTAATTTTTTCTAACCGTCAGGAAATTCCATCCTTCCGAAGTCAGTAAAACGAGGACCCAAATTGTTGGGGGCAATAGGCTGACTCTATAAACTGCTTAGAGGGGGCTGTAAAGCAGTGCGAAGCGGCATATAAGTCCGAGCGCTATTGCTATTTAGGCAATACCTACAAGGACTCCACCTTCCCATATTTATTTCGCAAAACGTTAGAGTACCCCACTTACCTGTGGATGAGAGCCTCTATCCCAGTGCCACCTTTGCAGGCTTAATATATAGGTGGGAATCTAAAACTCAATCAAATATGGGAGTGACCAGTTGAGTCATTGTTGTTTCTGGAGGGAGGCTACCAGTGGTTTTTGCGTCAATACAAATTCTCAGGAACACAAAAGTGTTTGGATTGTTTAAAATGATATTTAATTCACCTCATCAAAGTATTGAGGTTGGGATGCAAGCTAAGTTTTCTATAGTCCCCCCCCCCCCCCGCTCAGTAGAATTAAAGGAATCCTCTCTCTTTTTTAAAAAAAAATCTCCAGCCTACATCACCTTATTTGGTGGAATTTCCCATGCTCTTTCATAAATTGTGTTCTCTGATATGTTTACAGAAAGTTAACCTTTTTGGAAAATTTCCCTCCGGAGGTCTTTGACAGTATAATTGGATGGATGTTTTTCATTGATGTAACTCTGAGATCAAGGAAGTACAGTCCCACATAAGAAGTTATAGGGCTGGAGTTTACATAAACAACGGTGGTGGGATTCAAAATTGTTCACCAGTTCTGTGGGCCTGGCACAGTGGGCATGGCATGGTGTGGGGGGCATGGTATGGCTCAGTGGGCATGGTTCGGTGGGCGTGTCTCAGTGGACGTGGCAGCAGAAGGATATTGTAAAATCCCAATTGCCTCCCAATCAACTGGGACTCAGGAGGAAGAGAATAGATGGGGTTTGGCCAGTCAGAGGTGGTATTTACCGGTTCTCCGAACTACTCAAAATTTCCACTACCGGTTCTGCAGAACTGATCAGAACCTGCTGAATACCACCTCTAAAAAATACAAGATGGACAGATATTATTATTTCTTACCTGGTGTGTACATTTCCATTCAAAACTCTTTTTGGATTGCCTTAATCTTTAAAATTTAAAATTTCAAAAATCCACATCATATGAATTATTCAATTAGCATTCTGGAACATATTTATTTTATTTGTCTTTTTTTAAAAAAAAATCTAAATGCAATTCCTTCACATTGCAGCTGGATTCCAAACACAGCGTCTATTTGCAGTTTTCGTAATTTGAGTTGCAGTTTGCATGACAACCTGCAATTTATTTGAAGCAGCTTCAAGCACACTTACTTGGAAGAAAGTTTTTCTGAAGGAAGTGGAGTCTTACACTTTTGGAAACACATTGCTATGTTCTGGTGGAGTAGAGGTAGTGCACTCACCTCATAATCAGGAGGCTCTGAGCTCAATCCCAGAAAGCAGCAGATGTTTCTCTCTCTGGATGAGGAAATACCGGCTGTGACCTCTACATAGGCATCAGGAAGGGCCTCCAGCTAGTAAATGCTCAACTCCATTTAGTCGCCCCAATTGCACCCCGATGCAAGGGATTACCACAGGGGTGTCAAACTCAATTTCATTGAGGGCTGCATCAGGGCTGTGGTTGACCTCGGGGACTGGGTGGGTGTGGCCAGCTTGACATCATTCCCCAAACTGCAGGCATGTTTCCTTTTCACACTGGATAGACCGGGCTGAAGCCATGCTGGCTCGATGTTTCTTCTTTGCACTGAATAGACCAGGCTGAAGCAACACGGGTAGACCAGGCTAAAGTGATGCAGACCGGCTCCTTACATTTTCCAGGATGGGGCCACAGCAGGGGTGGGTATCTGTCAGTTCTAACCTCCTCTATAGAAGAGGTTCCACAAATCGACAGTGCCGTTTAGAACCGGTTCCAGCTCCCTCCCCCCCACCCGTCCGCACATCATCAAGATGAAGAGCGAGAGGAGGAATTCTGGGAGTTGAAGTCCACAGGTCTTAAAGCTGTCAAGTTTGAACACTCATGGTTTTTTTTCTAAAGGGTTAGGAGTGCAAGGGTGTAACTTGACAGCTTTAAGACTTGCATGCTTCAAATGCCAGAGTTTCTGAGCCAACATTTTGGTTGCTAAGCAAGAGCGTTGTTAAGTGAGTTTCACCACATTTTACAAGTTGGCCATGCCCACCCAGTCACATGGCTGGCAAGCCACTCCCACCCGGTCACATTGCTGGAAAGCCACTCCCACCTGGTCATATGGTCAGCAAGCCACTCCCACAAAGCAGGCCACACCTACAGAAGAGGATCTAAAAAAATTTGAAACCCACCACTGGGCCACAGGCTGGATCTGACCACATCTCAGGCCCTTGGGCTTTCCGTTTGACACCCAGGGTTGTTAAAAGGAATAAAAAGGTTGCTAAGGTCTGCTTGAGTCTTATCTCCCAAAGACCAGAGAAGTTGAGTTTGATATACTCCTTAATGGAAAACTATTTTAGGAAAAATTGGGCCGTTTGGGTTTCTTACAGTCTAACGCATAGTTTTCAACTAAGCATTTATCTTATAACATAATTTAGGATGGGAGTATTTCCAGAGCAGTTTCAGAGCCTTTATCATTTTTGTCTACTTTTAGCCCTTAGGCCATTTTCTGCTCCAAGTATTTCCAGAATCTTTTTTCTTTCTATTTAGCCTTTCTCAGAACTTTACATTTAAATGTTTGCCGATCCATCCTATCAATATTTGTTGCCCGCTTTCCCTGGGGATTAAATAGGAAGGGATTTTCACCGTCATGGCTCTTTAATCTGCTATTGACTGAAACTGTATACAGCAAAGGAATTAAGTTCTCATGAAGTTCCTCTGAATTCAACCATGACACGTCACAAATACTGTTTTGATAACTTCCTGAATTGGATGCCTTTGGTTATACACCACTTTATAAATCTGGGCTGCAAAATTGCTAATAAAAGTATTGATGATAAAGAAAATAATAAGAACACTTTGTCAACTTACAATGATGATGGGTTCTATTTCAGACCAGCTGGCCACATCTTCTTACATTGCATTGTGTTTCAAAGATAAGGCAGTCAGTTATATCCCTGGGTGTTGCAAAAAGCATAGAAAAACCACAGTAGGATTACTCTATTTTTTGGAGTATAAGACACATCTTTCCCCCCACCCCCACCCCAATATACTCCGGAGCATCTTATACTCCAGAAAATACGGTAGTTCAGAGAAGTATCCAGCAGCCTCATTCATTCATTTGTCCATCCATCCATCCATCCATCCATCCATCCATCCATCCATCCATCCATCCATCCATCCATCCATCCATCTCTGCTTTTGAAGAGCTCAAGATGACTCACAAGAAGCCATCTTTATTTTATCCCTTCAACATCAAGCTGGTGAAAAAGATTAAGCTGAAAGAAAGTAACGGGCCCCATATCACCAGTGTGTGTTTTATGATCAATGGGTTTTTGAACTCTAAGGGTTTCACTTTACCACGATTCAATAGTCTAACCATGATACCACATAGAAGCACACTTGCCTCCATAAAACTGAAGGTTTGAAGAGCAAGGGTGATGCAGTAGTTAGAATAAGTATTGCAGGCTAACTCTGCGCACAGCCAGAAGTTCGATCTTGATGGGCGTAAGGTTGACTCAGCCTTCCATCCTTCCAAGATCGGTCAAAAAAGGACTCAGATAGTTGCGGGCAATATACTGATTCTGTAAGTGGCGTGGAGAAATTGTGAAACAGTATGAAGTGCTATTGCTACCGTGAAGTCTAACAGACAATGGGAATAACACAGGCTGCATTCACACATAACATTGTCCCCAAATGTTACCACATATTTAGTACCAGCTAATTTAAGCTTTCTGAATGGGCATGTATGAAACACACATGTCATTCATAGGTCATTTGTCGATTATTATCCCTTCCTTCCTTCCTTCCTTCCTTCCTTCCTTCCTTCCTTCCTCCCTCCCTCCCTCCCTCCCTCCCTCCCTCCCTCCTTCCTATCAATCCATTCATTATTTACATACTGCTGTAAACCGTATAGACTCTTGATAGTACCATGGGTTACATACAAACATAACCAATCCCCTAGTCCAGCAATCTGTTCTCACCATGACCAACCAATGGCATATAGAAGCCAACACATCTCCTAGTAGATGGCCTTCAGAAACAGACACACCTCCATTAAGGCTAAGAGCCATGGATCTCCATGAATCCCATAAACTGGTTGAATCCCTGTTTGAAGCCAGCCAAGCTGGTAGCCTGCACAGCATTCATTCATTCATTCTTCATTCATTCATTCATTTAATTTTTTATCCACCCATCTCCCCTACAAGAGGTCTCTGGGTCACATACAAGGTGATTCTCCTAAAAGGTGACTCTGGAGCTTTCATAGGAGTTAATTCCAAAGTTGAATTGCACATCATGGATCAGGAGCTGCCACAAAGAAGGGGGAGTCAAGCTATTCTCCAAAGCATCTGAAGGTAGAACAAGAAGCAATGGGTGGAAGCTAATCAAGCAACTTAGAACTAAGGAAGAATTTCCTGACAGTTTGAACCATTAATCAGTGGAACAACTTGCCTCCAGAAGTTGTGAATGTGACAACACTGGAGGTTTTTAAGAAGATGTTGGATAACCATTTGTCTGAAGTGGTGTAGGGTTTCCTGCTTAAGTAGGGGGTTGGACTAGAAGACCTCTAAAGTCCCTTCCAACTCTGTTATTCTATATTTTCTATATTTTCTATGTCATGTAAAAAAACCACCCTTTTGTCTATCCAGATATTTTGAGGATTCAGTTTTATTTTGTAGGCTGAGCTCTGGTTCTACTATTTTGGGAAGGGGAAATAACTTCCCCTTCTCCTTTTATCCACACTATGCATTCATGTTCTACCCCTCAATCATGTTCCCTCTCCTTCACCTCCTTTCTAAACCAAATAGGCCCAAATATTGCAGCCTTTCCTCATTCAAAAACTGTTCCAGCCCCTTCAAGATCTTAGTTTACATTCTGTGTCATTTTGCATTCCGCAGTTTACAAATCTTAGCACAGTCAATTTATAGAGAACCATTTTCCGATTAGAGATCTCATCTCTCCTTCAATTTGAATTATGTACAAAAAAATCAGATAAATATTTATAAGAATGGATGATACCAAGTCTCAAGCAGCTTCACCTCTAACATAGGCGTTTTTCACATTCAAATGCCATAGATGTGGGGAAAGAGAGCAGTTAAAAATCAGACTTAACACATGTTGAAATTTAATCCTTCCATCTCAGTTTGCATCAGGAGAAATCCAGCATCGATCTATTGATTCAGAAAGAACCAACGTGGGTTTGTGATGTCATGAAATATTTGCCACAATAGTCATTGTTGCTCCTTGATTCAATGCTGAACAGTGCCTGATGAGAATCTAAATAATATTCTCAAATAGTAAATTCTATGAAGACAATTTCTTAGTAAAGCAATGATACAAATATTTCCTGTCCTATCATCTCCCAATGCCTCATTAAACTATGACAAATTACACTTAGCCATGATTTATGGCTGTTTCCTTGATTACCAGTAGAAAGCCATCATAGATAGCGCAGAATCAGGCAGAGATGTTAACAGAGCAAGAGTGTTCTTTCAGTTGTCCTAGAGCAGGGGAATCAAACTCGATTTTTATTGAGGGCCGCATCAGGGTTGTGTTTGACCTTGGGGGGGGGGCAGTGTGGGCATGGCCAGCTCAACTCATATTGGGGGTGCCTGTGGTGGCCCGAGCACTCTGCCAGAGAAAATGTGATCCTGAGCTCCGTTTTCAGCTGCGACGGCCTCCTGCAATCCTCTGCCAGTGAAAATGGAGCTCGCAAGGGCAGCCTATGGCCCTTCTGAGCTCCATTTTCTCTGGCAGAGGCACTGAGGGCTGGTCCTTCACTGTTTCTAGGGTGGCCCCACGGGCCAGATCTAAGCACCCCATGGGCCGGATGCAGCCCCTGGGCCTTGAGTTTGACACCCCTGTCCTAGAGAGCCCCACCTGGGCCACTTGAATTGTTGCAGCAGATTGAGGTTTGCAATCTACTTATGAAAGACCAGGACTCGAGACCATGAAGGTGCGAGAGAAACAGGTTTATTGATGCATCGAGTTCAGCATGCTAACACACCAAAATCTGAACTGCCTGGGCTTTGCCCAGGATGCTACTTTTATGCCGTGTATTCCACACTGTGCATTCTCAAGGCGTTTCCATACACGAGACAAACATGACATTTCGAAAAGGAGAAGTTCACTTTGGAATGTTACAAACAGAGAAGTACATAAATTTATAATATTCAGCATATTAGGATTTATAGTATTCGGCATATTAGGATCTCCTAACCTGGCCAGCCACTGGTGGGTTTACCTGTGCACCCCCTCTTGCATCATTCCCCCCCTTTGAAACTGCACCCAATCCAAAGATTACTGTGTAGTTTCATAAATGGCAGGTTCCTCTCCATTGAGCATGAGCCCGACATATTCGCTCGAACGTCCTTCTTCTGAGCGTCCTACCAGGGCCAGGACCTTTGCAGTAGCCCGTTTCTCTACCAGGAGGGATAAAAAGTTTGTGATAGTATGGACAAAGATTGGCATAATGCAGGGGATGATAACACAACCTGCTGTGATCAGGCCAATGAAGGCAACGATGGCCTGCAACCCTGGCAATTTTGGGAACCAGGAGTTAAAAGTGGAGGGTAAATCAAATCCTTTCCATTCCTGCCCCGGGAAATGAGTGAGTTGCCGCATTTCTGTGGTGAGCTGCTTAATGACACTTCCAGTCTCATCAATTTGAAGGCAGCAATTAGACAAGTTGAACTTCCCACAGACCCCTCCTTCCCTTGCGAGGAGGTAATCAAGAGCCAATCGATTTTGGTACACTGCAGTACGGAGTTTGTCAGTAGCAGTGGAGAGGATATTCAAAGATTTATCAATCCTCTCCCCAGCCAAGTCCAATACTTCCTGCAGGCACATGATCCGGTTGATCATGTAAATGGGGGTGCGGTAACCCCAAGACCCATCCTCAGCCCAAGTGGCCCTCCCATAAGTGCATATGATTCTCTCTGAGCTCCACATGTTGGATTTCTCGTATTCAGCCAGTTCCTTACAGGGAAAGTTAGAGAAGGCTGTGTCAGCCTCCCTCCTCTGACGTGTGGGGCCCACTGAGTCATACACCGGGACCCCTAGCACCTGTCATGATTGGATGGGCAACAGAAAGAACAAGGGTTTTATCCATCCTTTATTCCTTCCCTTGTGGGCTGCCCCTCCCACCCTCCTGAGGGGTCCGTGTGGGACGGGGGTTCCTACCCTGTTGTAGGAGTGGCTCCAGAACCACCGTTCCCTTTCCCTGTGTATTTAGGGTGGCTATAGCTGTTCTGCTGAGGGTCTTGTCAAGTGTCCCCGCATGGCATTGATATGATTCCAAGTAGTTGGATTGGGTTATCCAGACCTCCAGGTAACTGGCTTTAGCACTATTGTTGCGCGTTATACCTATGCGCCAGTACTTACTCAGGTCTTGTGCATTCATGCTTGACAGATTCTCATCCTCTGACCACCATTGTAGAAACCACTGATTCCCTACATCCTCAATAAGCTGACAAGTTATCTCCACTATTATGGGAATCTGGTCATAAGTTATGTCATATTCCATTTTCAGGCTGAAATCAAGGGGGGCCCACTTCACCCAAGCCCTTGTCCTTTCTGGAAAGGGGTCTGGGAAGGGTCTCTGGCACATAATGGTTGAATTGTATCATTTGTTTGGTGCCCAAGATGTGACATTGGGGTCCATACGACACTGCCAATAGTTCCCTGTCTCCTCTGAACAGGGGGATAGCCCCTCCTCCAGATGGCAATTTAATAACCAGTGTTCATTATACACAAAATGCAGTCCCTGTTCACCCTGATAAAAGCAGTCTTTGCAAAGGGGGAAGGGCCCTAAACCCATTTCCTCTAGCATCAGCTCAGAAGTTACCAGTGGAGGGGAGTCATTTGTAGAGGTGAGGGGCCTAGCTTCCAGTGGTTGGGGAGTACCCTCATTCCCCCCTTTAGGAAAGGATGGAGTGGGAAAGGGGGTAGGGTCCACGTAATCATAGGGAACATCCCATACCACCAGTGGGGCCTCACCCTTCGCTCTGGCCAGGATTGCTTGATAGAGATAAAGAGAGTTAATGAGAATAGAAATGAATAGGAGAAAAACCACAATCAGAACTGCCGGAATCAGGCCTCTCCTAATGCACACAGTTTGGCGTACATGCTGGTCAGTCTCCATGGTTGTGCCAGGGCGTTGGGCGGGGGCAGAGCTTCCACGGTAGATGCAGTACGTTGCCTGTGCGATGGATGTCAACATCCAGAGTGACACCTGCAGCGGGCGCTGGTTCTTCACCACCTGTTCGTAGAGTGACAGCTTCCCGTGTGTCTGCAGAAGAGGTGGGGTTCCACCGGTGCTTCCAGAATGTGAGGCGCAGAGGCTCTGCAGGGTCACTGGAGGCCTTCTAGCAAGTTTTTGCAGCCAACTTGAGATGGGTCCAGTGAATCCAAGGCTTAATTTCAGCTACCTTAACAGCAAGGGGAGAACAAATAACAACAGTATACGGCCCATGCCATTTGGGGCCCAATGGTTCCTTCCTCCAGTCCTTCACCCAGACTTCTTGTCCTGGGTGGAAGTTGTGGACTGGAGTTACAATTACAGGAGCATAATCGAGCATAAAAAGCCTCGGGGCTTTCAGTAGCACCTTGAGTGATGAGGCTGGGTTTAGACATATTGGTTGCTGGTTTTCCTCCCAGCCAGACAGCCCTTACAATTAACTGTTGATAATTGCATAGCAGTCAGCTGGTGGGGGTCATAGGGGCTCCATCTGGGGTCCCTTGAAGGGAAGCGTTGCTCAGTAAAGTCAGCCAGAGTGGTGTGGGCAGGGACATCATGTTTTAGAATGTTAAACACTGCAATTCTAATCTTCTCCCTCTCTACAGCATTAAACAGGGTAGTCATTAGCTGTTGGAGATCTAGCCAAGTAGGGTGGTGGGTGTCCACAATAGTTTTAACCAGATCAACCACCTCGTTTGGCTTGGCACTATAAGGGCCATAGTGAAGTTTCCAATTGAGCAGATCAGAGGTGGTAAAAGGGATATATTGAAACAGTGAGGCTGTGGAGATTTGGCATGGATTGCTTGGATCCACTAAAAACTGATCCACTCTCTGAAGTGGGGCTGTCAAAATAGGAGCAGTTTTGTCTCTGGTTCTAGCTGCCACCAGCTGGTCCTCACTTGGTTCTGGCTTTCCTCCCACAGCTCCCAGCAACTGCTCTATCTCCTCTTCTTTCTTCTCCCAAAATTCTGGCCCCCGTGTTTCTGGTGAGCTCAGAGGGTCCACATCCCCTGTCCTTCTGACAGGACTTTCTTCTGACATCATAGAGGTCACAACATCCAGCCCTCGCTCTATCCACTCCACAGACGATTGGCTTGTTGATGCCCTCAAGTCTCCTTAGCTACTAGGTGTGGCTCCCTTTAGGCATGGTCGGGGTGAGGGTCATGGTGCTGATCCTCTTCCTCTTACTGCCACCGGTGGTTGGGGCAACTCTTCTGGGGCACTAGCTAGGATTGGTGGTCTCTGCTTGGGACATTTGGGGTGTGTAACCCGAACAGCCATAAGCATACACTGTTTGTCTTTGCATCTTTCTAGCCAAGCTGTCTCCTCAACAAATTGTACCACACGTCAATACACGGGGCCTGATCCTGATGTCCTACATCGGGATCAAACACTAACCTATGGACATTTAAAGCTATGGTGGGATCAAAAGTGCCTTTGTCAGGCCACCCAAAACCAAAAGTGGGCCATTCAGATTCACAAAACTTTTTAAGCTCATGCCTGCTCCACTCACTGCCATAATCCTGGGTCATATACCCTTCTTTAAAATGTTTTAACATACATTGTAAGGGGGTCAGGGGAACACTGCTGCCACCACCCATGGTCCTCCCAGGGCACCAGACAACAAAGATTTAGCAGTCACCCCACACAGGCTCTGACCCAGGGTACCGGATCGACACGGCCACCGTAGGGAAATGCAGTAGCCCCCCTCAATCACACAAACACACATACTCTAAACAATCCTCCCAAAACCTTCCACCTAGCAAGGGAGATCGGGCCTCACCTCTGGCTCAACAAGAAGTCCAGGCCTAATGGGGTACAGTACTTGCCTCCTGTACTTGGCTTCCCTCCTGCGATGCTGGCCAGCCTTCAGATGCCTGCTCTCTGGTCCTTGTTCTGGTGGTTCTTGGAATCACCAACCGCTGCTGCTGGAGCCCTCTGCCACTGGGAAGTCCCTCGGATCAAGGGTCCATTGACGCCAGGGAGGTTCCCCCAGACAGGATGAGCCCCGACACTGGGGTGGACGTTCCAGAGGGTCCCAAGACCCCTCGACTCCTGGCTGGCCCGCCA